>NC_052155.1:187742104-187828694 GCF_902713615.1 Scyliorhinus canicula | reverse complement strand
GTGACTCTGACAGTGCAGCACTCCCTCAGTACTGACCCTCATAGTGCAGCATTCCCTCAGTACTGACCCTCTGACAGTGCGGCGCTCCCTCAGTACTGACCTTCTGACAGCGCAGCACACCCTCAGTACTGACCCTCTGACAGTGCGGCACTCCCTCAGTACTAACCCTCTGACAGTGCAGCACTCCCTCAGAACTGACCCTCTGACAGTGCGGCACTCCCTCAGTACTGACCCTCATAGTGCAGCATTCCCTCAGTACTGACCCTCTGACAGTGCGGCGCTCCCTCAGTACTGACCCTCTGACAGTGCAGCACTCCCTCAGTACTGACCCTCTGACAGTGCGGCACTCCCTCAGTACTGATCCTCTGACAGTGCTGCACTCCCTCAGTACTGACCCTCTGACAGTGCAGCACTCCCTCAGTACTGACCCTCTTACAGTGCAGCACTCCCTCAGTACTGACCCTCTTACAGTGCAGCACTCTCTCAGAACTGACCCTCTGACAGCGCTGCGCTCCCTCAGAACTGACCCTCTGACAGTGCAGCACTCCCTCAGTACTGATCCTCTGACAGTACATCACTCACGCAGTACTGACCCTCTGACAGTGCGGCACTTCCTCAGAACTCACACTCTGACAGTGCGGCACTCCCTCAGTACTGACCCTCTGACAGTGCAGCACTCCCTCAGTACTGACCCTCTGACAGTGCGGCACTCCTTCAGTACTGACCCTCTGACAATGCAGCACTCCCTCAATACTGACCCCCTGACAGTGCAGCACTCCCTCAATACTGACCCGCTGACAGTGCAGCACTCGCTCAGTCCTGACCCTCTGATAGTGCAGCACTCCCTCAGTACTGACCCTCTGACAGTGCAGCACTCCCTCAGTACTGACCCTCTACCAGCGCAGCACTCCCCCAGTACTGACTCTCTGACAGTGCAGCACTCCCTCAGTACTGACCCTCTGACAGTGCGGCGCTCCCTCAGTACTGACCCTCTGACAGTGCGGCACTCCCTCAGTACTGACCCACTGACACCGCTGCGCTCCCTCAGAACTGACCCTCTGACAGTGCAGCACTCCCTCAGTACTGATCCTCTGACAGTACATCACTCACTCAGTACTGACCCTCTGACAGTGCGGCATTCCCTCAGTACTGACCCTCTGACAGTGCAGCACCCCCTCAGTACCGACCCTCTGACAGTGCAGCACTCCCTCAGTACTGACCCTCTGACAGTGCAGCACTCCCTCAGTACTGACCCTCTGACAGTGCAACGCTTCCTCAGCACTGACCCTCTGACAGTGCAGCACTCCCTCAGTACTGACCTCTGACAGTGCAGCACTCCCTCAGTACTGACCCTCTGACAGTGCAGCACTCCCTCAGTACTGACCCTCTGACAGTGCAGCACTCCCTCAGTACTGACCCCCTGACAGTGCAGCACTCCCTCAGTACTGACCCTCTGACAGTGCAGCACTCCCTCAGTACTGACTCTCTGACAGTGCGGCACTCCCTCAGTACTGACCCCCTGACAGTGCAGCACTCCCTCAGTACTGACCCTCTGACAGTGCAGCACTCCCTCAGTACTGACCCTCTGACAGTGCAGCACTCCCTCAGTACTGACCCTCTGACAGTGCAGCACTCCCTCAGTACTGACTCTCTGACAGTGCGGCACTCCCTCAGTACTGACCCTCTGACAGTGCAGCACTCCCTCAGTACTGACCCTCTGACAGTGCAGCACTCCCTCAGTACTGACCCTCTGACAGTGCGGCACTCCCTCAGTACTGACTCTCTGACAGTGCAGCGCTCCCTCAGTACTGACTCTCTGACAATGCAGCACTCCCTCAGCACTGACCCTCTGACAGTGCGGCACTCCCTCAGTACTGACCCTCTGACAGTGCGGCACTCCCTCAGTACTGACCCTCTGACAGTACAGCACTCCCTCAATACTGACCCTCTGACAGTGCGGCACTCCCTCAGTACTGACTCTCTGACAGTGCGGCGCTCCCTCAGTACTGACCCTCTGACAGTGCGGCACTCCCTCAGTACTGACCCTCTGACAGTACAGCACTCCCTCAGTACTGACCCTCTGACAGTGCAGCACTCCCTCAGTACTGACCCTCTGACAGCGCGGCACTCCCTCAGTACTGACCCTCTGACAGTGCATCACTCCCTCAGTACTGACCCTCTGACAGTGCGGCACTCCCTCAGTACTGACCCTCTGACAGTGCGGCACTCCCTCAGTACTGACCCTCTGACAGTGCATCACTCCCTCAGTACTGACCCTCTGACAGTGCAGCGCCCCCTCAGTACTGCGCTGGAATGCCACTCTGAATGAGATGATGAAGTGATGGAAATCTATAACTTTCTTATTCAGATGGGAGAGTACAGAGCCGTGATTAACACCTATATTTCTCTGCTTCTCCAACTCTACCTTTTTCGCTGAGTGATCCCAGTTCCTGTTAGGTCCCCTGAGGAGATGGCTGAAGGTCTAATTCCTGATTGGACGGTCAGAGGTTGATACAAGTCATTTCTGAGGGCAGTTGATAGTCAAGCACTTTGGTGTGGGGACTGGAGTTAGATAGAAGCTCAGACTGGGTAACAGTGGCCGAATCCCTTTCATATCGGGGCTGGTTTAGCACAGGACTAAATTGCTGACTTTGAAAGCAGACCAAGACAGGCCAGCAGCACGGTTCAATTCCCGTACCAGCCTCCCTGAACAGGCGCCGGAATGTGGCGACTAGGGGCTTTTCACAGTAACTTTATTTGAAGCCTACTTGTGACAATATGCGATAAAGTAATTGTGTTTTCATGACAATGCTGCAACTTTATGGTCAGTCTTGCTCAGAGCAGTGTTTGTGTTTATTGAACTTGTTCAATACTTTCGATAATAAGTACCACCCAGTAAGTTTCTTTCATCGATTAAGATGGTGAGAATTTTCCACCTAACTTTCTGGGACTTTAACGATGTGGATATCAGCCTCAATAATGGACCAATGTCGGGGCCATTCACTTGCCATCTCGTCATGGGAGGGGAGAAGGTTTGCCACCCGGCTAGGTCCCAATCGCCTTGTAACTTTGATCAGTTTACTTTCTACAAGTCTCCAATCACACATTCCAGCCCCTTCCACAAATCCTTCCACAATAACTCAACAGTTAATGTTCTTCCGTGGGCTGTTCATTAAGGGTGCAGAAGCGGGTTAACTAAATAATACCGCTTCTACATTTTGTTAGAATGTCAGACATCTTACACTACTAGTCTTGGAGTAGAAGAGACATTCACTGTCTCGCACACTGACCTTTAACCCTGTGCTTTGCCTCCTCAACCAGAGCAGCTCAGTTTACTTGTTAAACATTGGCTTGTCAGAGATTGCTATCCTTTTATCTGACCCATGGAAGCTCTAATTCAAACCAGTCGGCACAGCCTTCTTCATCATCTACCAGAGTGTATATAAAAGTGTCGCAATGATTTTCTATGTTGTGTGGTTAAAAAGGACATTAATTTCATCAATAAAGTCGAGGTTTGTGAAAATCTCGCACTCCGAAAGTAGGAATTAATTAGTTTCATGAAACTACATATAAAACACAGTACAAGAAAGAGGCCGTTCTCACCAGCTGGGCCGTGCTCACGTTTATGATCCAGTAGCCTGGTTTAATCTCACCCTATCAGCAGGTCATCCCATCTTCCTCTTGTATTTATCTAGTTTCCTCTTAAATACATCAATGCAATTCACCTCGACCACTCCCATTGGGGGCGAGTTCCACATTGTCCCCACTCTCTGGGTAACATTCACCTGAATTTCCCATTGTAATTGTTAGTGAGCGTCTCATATTGATACTCCTCTGTTCTGGTCTCCTCCACACGTGGGGACATCTTCCTGAAATTTATCCCATTGAATAATCTTAACAACCTCTATCCACTTACACGCCCCAGCTTTCTTTTTACCAGGAATCATTTAGCCATATCTAATAGTCTGTTTGTGTTACACATGATGGACTTCAGTCAGCCATGTTTATTAATGATAATAATTTTTATTATTGTCACAAGTAGGCTTACATTAACACTGCAATGAAGTTACTGTGAAAAGCCCCTAGTCACCACATTCCGGCGCCTGTTCGGGTACACTGAGGGAGAATTCAGAATGTCCAATACACCGGACAGCACGTCTTTCGGGACTTGTGGGAGGAAACCGGAGCACCCGGAGGAAACACACACAGACATGGGGAGAACGTGCAGACTCCGCACAGACAGTGACCCAAGCTGGGAATTGAACCTGGACCCTGGCACTGTGAAGCAACAGTGCTAACCACTGTGCTACCGTGCACCAGTGAGTGTGCATTTGTGCAGGGGTATCTGTCTCCTCGGAGAGGAAGTGACCTCTCAAAGTTACCCAGCTGAGTGGCTCGCACTCTCTCCTCTGGATCAGATGATTGTCGATCAAAGTTTCACTCCAGAGACCTCAGCACTGAATCCAGGCTGACCCTCCTGGTGTAGTATTGAGGGCGTGTGGTATTGTCAGAGATGGTGGGCTGGATTCTCCCATTCTGGGGCTATGCCCCCCCATGCCGACGTGTTAACGGTGGCGTTTTACACCAGAAAAAATGACGTGAAAAGGTCACCGACTCACCATTTTGCTGGGGGCTAGCAGGACAGCAGCGTAGAGCACCCAGCTCTAGCTACCGATACGGCCTGGAGAATTGCCAGGTTCATAGCCGCGCATGCGCAGGGCGGCGGCCTGCATCGCCCACGCCGCGCTGCATGGCAGAGACGCTCACAGCCCGCAAAATAGTCCCTTCCCCTTTAGCCGGCTCACGGCCCCCCGGACCACCCCACCCCCCCCCCCCACACTGCCCCAGCCCCTAATAAAGGCCCACCCTGCCCGTGGGCCGGCCCTTCCCAACTGTGCTGGCGCTGGACTGAATCCGCTGCCGCCAAGCTCCCTGACGGATCAGACCACACGCAACCGATGCCGTTGGGAACTCGGCCGGTCGGGGGCGGAGCATCGGGGGGGGGGAGGGTGGACCTCAGGCAATGTCCTGAGGCCGTCGACACGTGGTGCGGCGTACCCGGAGAGGGCGGTGTATGGCGAAAGCGGCGCCGCCCCAATTTGGTCAGGAACCCGGATTCTCCGGTCGATCGCTGAGCAGGATTTCCGCACAGGTAACCGGAGAATCCAGCCGGCTGTCTTTCATTAATTGATGTAATAACTGAGGGGCAGCAGGGTGGCGCAGTGGTTAGCACTGCTTCCTCAAAGCACCGAAGTCCCAGGTTCAATCCCGGCCCTGGGTCACTGTCCGTGTGGAGTTTGCACATTCTCCCCGTGTCTGCGTGGGTCTCACCCCCACAACCCCAAAGATCTGCAGGGTAGGGTGGATTGGCCACGCTAAATTGCCCCTTAATTGGAAAAAATTAATTGGGTACACTAAATTTATTTTTTTTAAATTGATGTTATAACTGGACGGGAAGATGCTGGAATTGAACCTGGCTCAGACGACTGTAACTTTTACTAAAACGTGGAGGCGCAGAGTCACAGGACCGTTGATTAGATTATGATATAGTAAACTTTCACTCCCCCCTTATATTAAAAATTATACACAGATTTTAAGATTAACACTGATTGTTAATCTTTGAAGCACACAGGGTGACTGTGGTCAGACACACTCCTCTCTGAAGCCAAGTGAATGTCGGTGGATTTCTCCTCAAATCCCCCCAGATTATTTATATACCGTGAGCCACCTTGTCTCCCTGAACCCCGGCTGCCACACAAGTGATTACAAACTCCGCTTTCAAGAGTCTCACTTTCAAATCTTCTTTTAAATTATCCTTCCCCTCCGCTGCTTCCATAAAGGTTTCACTTTCAGGTTTTACACCTCTCCCTACCGGTTCCTTTGCCTTAAAGGCTTTTACACAAACTGAGGTCCAGCCACCGATTTCCACATTTATTTCAAATAATTTCTCCCAAACCGTAGTAATTTCTCGCAAGCCTTTGCACTACTGCAGATATCTTTCTGGCCTCTCACGATCCAATGTCTTTTCAACAGTAATCTGATCCGGTCCCCAGTTTACTCTATTCCGTAAACTCTAGACTTCTTGGAAACATCTCTTCATTTCTTTCGCTTCGTTAAATTTCTGAATCTGTTTTCTTAACCATCACTCCATAGTATGGCTTTTCCTCTAGCTAGGCTGAGAGAGATGTTCCCTCTTTAGTCTTCTATAATCAACTACTTCTAGCAGGGCTATGATAGCTGCCTCCTCGCTCACTATCTATCTCTAACTGCAATCAAATTAGCTAAGTTTATCCTTACATGGGCCTCCAGTTGCTGAGCAACCCCTGCTATTTCTAGAGGTTATACACTTCGGTAGCGAAAACACGAAGGAAGATTATTATCTCATTGACCATTAATTAGGAGAGTGGAACATGCAAAAATACCTGGGTGTCCTTGTACGCCAGTCACTGAAGGTAAGCATGCAGGTTCAACAGGCGGTAAAGAAGGCAAATGGTAGGCTGGCCTCCATTGAGAGAGGATTCGAGTTCAGGAGCAGGGATGTCTGGCTGTAATTATACAAGTCCTTGGTCAGGTCACACATGTGATATTGTGTGCAGTTTTAGTCTCCTTATCTGAGGAAGGATATTCTAGCTACAATGGGAGTGCAGCGAAGACCTGCAAGGCAGCCATGCAGCTGCGCATGCACTCCACTGACTGCCTCTATGCACTTAGGGCCACAGGTCTGATGGGTCTCTCCTCAGTGCACCCCCCTAGATGCCCTCTGGCCCCAGCTGACCCATCAGCAGGATGGGCGTGCTCCAGCGCAACCAGTGCCACCTTTTTGGCTGGGATGAGTGTGTGTGGGGAGTGTAATGTGTGTGTGCGGCTGGGATGAGTGTGTGTGGGGAGTGTAATGTGTGTGTGCGGCTGGGATGAGTGTGTGTGGGGAGTGTAATGTGTGTGTGCGGCTGGGATGAGTGTGTGTGGGGAGTGTAATGTGTGTGTGCGGCTGGGATGAGTGTGTGTGGGGAATGTAATGTGTGTGTGCGGCTGGGATGAGTGTGTGTAGGGAATGTAATGTGTGTGTGGGGCTGGGATGAGTGTGTGTGGGGAGTGCTAATGTGTGTGTGAGGCTGGGATGAGTGTGTGTGGGGAGTGTAATGTGTGTGTGGGGCTGGGATGAGTGTGTGTGGGGAGTGTAATGTGTGTGTGCGGCTGGGATGAGTGTGTGTGGGGAGTGTAATGTGTGTGCGGCTGGGATCATGTGTGTGGGGAGTGTAATGTGTGTGTGTGGCTGGGATGAGTGTGTGTGGGGAGTGTAATGTGTGTGTGCGGCTGGGATGAGTGTGTGTGGGGAGTGTAATGTGTGTGTGTGGCTGGGATGAGTGTGTGTGGGGAGTACAATGTGTGTGTGCGGCTGGGGTAAGTGTGTGTGGGGAGTGTAATGTGTGTGTGCGGCTGGGGTAAGTGTGTGTGGGGAGTGTAATGTGTGTGTGAGGCTGGGATGAGTGTGTGTGTAGAGTGTAATGTGTGTGTGTGGCTGGGATGAGTGTGTGTGGGGAATGTAATGTGTGTGTGAGGCTGGGATCAGTGTGTATGGGGAGTGTAATGTGTGTGTGTGGCTGGGATGAGTGTGTGTGGGGAATGTAATGTGTGTGTGCGGCTGGGATCAGTGGGTGTGGGGAGTGTAATGTGTATGTGTGGCTGGGATGAGTGTGTGTGGGGAGTGTAATGTGTGTGTGCGGCTGGGGTGAGTGTGTATGGGGAGTGTAATGTGTGTGTGGGGCTGGGATGAGTGTGTGTGTGGAGTGTAATGTGTATGTGCGGCTGGGATGAGTGTGTGTGTGGAGTGTAATGTGTGTGCGGCTGGGATGAGTGTGTGTGGTGAGTGTAATGTGTGTGTGCGGCTGGGATGAGTGGGTGTGGGGAGTGTATGTGTGGTGTGGGCTGGGATGAGTGTGTGTGGGGAGTGTAATGTGTGTGTGCGTGGCTGGGATGAGTGTGTGTGGGGAGTGTAATGTGTGTGTGCGGCTGGGATGAGTGTGTGTGAGGAGTGTAATGTGTGTGTGCGGCTGGGATGAGTGTGTGTGGGGAGTGTAATGTGTGTGTGCGGCTGGGATGAGTGTGTGTGGGGAGTGTAATGTGTGTGTGCGGCTGGGATGAGTGTGTGTGGGGAGTGTAATGTGTATGTGCGGCTGGGATGAGTGTGTGTGGGGAGTGTAATGTGTGTGTGCGGCTGGGATGAGTGTGTGTGGGGAGTGTAATGTGTATGTGAGGCTGGGATGAGTATGTGTGGGGAGTGTAATGTGTGTGTGGGGCTGGGATGAGTGTGTGTGGGGAGTGTAATGTGTGTGTGCGGCTGGGATGAGTGTGTGTGGGGAGTGTAATGTGTGTGTGCGGCTGGGATGAGTGTGTGTGGGGAGTGTAATGTGTGTGTGCGGCTGGGATGAGTGTGTGTGGGGAGTGTAATGTGTGTGCGGCTGGGATCAGTGTGTGTGGGGAGTGTATGTGTGTGTGTGGCTGGGATGAGTGTGTCTGGGGAGTGTAATGTGTGTGTGCGGCTGGGATGAGTGGGTGTGGGGAGTGTAATGTGTATGTGCGGCTGGGATGAGTGTGTGTGGGGAGTGTAATGTGTGTGTGCGGCTGGGATGAGTGTGTGTGGGGAGTGTAATGTGTGTGTGCGGCTGGGGATGAGTGTGTGGGGAGTGTAATGTGTGTGTGCGGCTGGGATGAGTGTGTGTGGGAAGTGTAATGTGTATGTGAGGCTGGGATGAGTGTGTGTGGGGAGTGTAATGTGTGTGTGCGGCTGGGATGAGTGTGTGTGGGGAGTGTAATGTGTATGTGTGGCTGGGATGAGTTTGTGTGGGGAGTGTAATGTGTGTGTGGGGCTGGGATGAGTGTGTGTGGGGAGTGTAATGTGTGTGTGCGGCTGGGATGAGTGTGTGTGGGGAGTGTAATGTGTATGTGTGGCTGGGATGAGTTTGTGTGGGGAGTGTAATGTGTATGTGCGGCTGGGATGAGTGTGTGTGGGGAGTGTAATGCTCCTACTTTTTATGTTTCTACATTTGTATTTACTCTTCAGGCCGTAGCCCTCTCTAAGCACAATAGAATCACAGTGAAATTGAAACCAATCTCCACTCATACAAACATCTCTGTCCAGCATGAATCTAACCACAGGTTTTCCCCGTCCAGGCACAGAAACGTTAAATTAAACCCACTTAAAACTATACCTTATTGCTAATGTTTACCAATACAAATATAAATCCCTTGAAACAACCTTTGCTTTTCTAACGAGGTATTCAAGGAAGAGCCTGGGTTACCGCTCCAGTGTAAAAGATCCCATGGCACTGCAGTGTCCTCATTAAATCGCACAATTAAAACAGATTATCTGGTTCATGGATAACTAAATATTTGAAGCTGGTAAAGGAATAGTAAATCTGATTGTGCCATTATATTGCTGGATGGGTTTGATTAAAATTAACACCAAACTTGGCATCGAAGTGGTTCCTGGTGCTGCAAAGACTTAGAACATAAGAACATAAGAACTAGGAGCAGGAGTAGGCCATCTGGCCCCTCGAGCCTGCTCCGCCATTCAATTAGATCATGGCTGATCTTTTGTGGACTCAGCTCCACTTTCCGGCCCGAACACCATAACCCTTAATCCTTTTATTCTTCAAAAAACTATCTATCTCTACCTTAAAAACATGTAATGAAGGAGCCTCAACTGCTTCACTGGGCAAGGAATTCCATAGATTCACAACCCTTTGGGTGAAGAAGTTCCTCCTAAACTCAGTCCTAAATCTACTTCCCCTTATTTTGAGGCTATGTCCCCTAGTTCTGCTGTCACCCGCCAGTGGAAACAACCTGCCCGCATCTATCCTATCTATTCCCTTCATAATTTTAAATGTTTCTATAAGATCCCCCCTCATCCTTCTAAATTCCAAATTTCTCCTGTTTTCAAATGTCTCCATGGCTTTGCCCCTCCCTATTGCTCTAATCTCTGAGATAGCTACACCCCTCTAATTCTGGCCTCTTGCATATCTCCCCAATCTCCAGCCCTCCGCTGTTGGCGGCCGTGTGTTCAGCTGCCTCTGGAATTCCTTCCCTTAAAAAAAAACCTCTCCGCCTTTTCAAATCCTCCTTCAGACCAAGCTGTTGATCACATGTTCCAGTATCTGATTGGGAGTCGGGTTCAGGTTTGATGGTCACTCCTCGCGGGCCGTTTTTGCAACGTTAAAGGGACTGGGAGGTCACAGCGATCATTGCTGCGGAAAGTTAATCTGTCGTCTGCTGTTGCCAATGAGGGGGAGGCTCGGGGGGAAAGGAAATGGAAAGGGAATAATGTGCAAAGTCTAACGTGCTGGGGAAATGGACCCAGAAGGCACAAGTGTGAAGCTGTATCTCTGGCGAATCATTCATTGTCTTTTGGCCATCCTGTTGATGATTGATGACTGTCTGATGTCTCTCAAATGAGATACTGGATATGACATTTTTCAAGAATGCAGCAAGTTCAGGAGCCAGAACAGGGCACAGCCAGTTCATTCATTTATAATCTATGAGCCTTGGATCAGTTTTGCAGTTAATTGCTTCTATCGTATGTCTACTTCAAGCTTTACTTTGCTGCTTTGTCCAACTCTTAGATTGCGAGCTGACAACACATGTCCCATGGGCTGGATTTATCACCTTCCCATTCCAGCCCAGTCACCACACACTCTTTAAATTATGTACAGTTGAGTTTCAGAAATGTGGAGAATATTAGCAAGTATCACACTAATCTTTCTAATCAGACTTATTGCATCTGTTGCGTTATCTCTCGTGTGAACTTTAAGTCAGCGGGGATTTTAAAGATTGATGCGACTGTGAGGTCGATGGAAATCAGTCTGCCCCTCCACAGCGCTGGGCGCAGAAGATGCTAACTCCAGATCACAACTGCAGAATCAGAGATACTCCCCCGCCTGGAATCAGCAGGCAGTGCGACACGGTCAGCATGGTGTGTAACGGGAGGGGGGGGCTACAGGTTCATGATGCTGAATGGCCTCCTCCTGTTCCTATGGAGGAGGTCAAACCTCCAATAAAGTTGGTGGAAAAGAGTGGCAACGGGAGGTGTCAAACTGGAGTGAGATATTTAGAGGAGCGAAGAGTCAGACTTTGGGGGCAGAGCAGGGGGACTGGGCTGAACTGGATTGACCTTTGCCTGAACCCAGTACAGAACTGATGGGCCGAATGACCTCCTACAATGCTGTACCTGATGAGCTTTTATGAAGTTTGCTAGCTCGATACCTGGACTCCAGGGGTGAAGCTACGAGGGAAGATTAAACACACTTGTATTTCCTGGAATTTAGAAGATTGACGCATGAGTTGACCAAAGGTTTCAAGATTTTAACAGATAGGGTAGAGAGATGACAACTCTTTCCACTGGTTGGGGAGTGTAGGACAAGGAGTGAAATTAGGAAGCGTCCTTCACACAAGGAGTGGTCGGAGTTCAGAACTCTCTCCTGCGAGCAGCAGTTGATGCTAGATTAGTACGACCAGCCTAAAGTGAGGTTCCCCAAAAAGTGTTGACCCAAGCGAGCCCCCTCGATTTGTCACCGACCGTCTGGAATGGCCTGTAATTGTCCCAAACCCGGGCCAGGAGGGGTAAACTGGTTCCGTGTCTTTATTCAACCCACCCTCTGCTGGTAGCAACAAAGATTAAATCTGAGCAGCATGGTGGTGCAGTGGTTAGCTCTGCTGTGGCAAACTCTTTAAGCTCCTCTACCCGCAGACGTTCCCCCTCACCAAGTGGGACAGAACGTCAAACAGGATTCTCTGGGGCAGCATGGTGGCGCAGTGGTTAGCACTGCTGCCTCACGGCGCTGAGGTCCCAGGTTAGATCCCGGCTCTGGGTCACTGTCCGTGTGGAGTTTTCACATTCTCCCCGTGTCTGAGTGGGTCTCACCCCCACAACCCAAAGATGTGCAGAGTAGGTGGATTGGCCACGCTAAATTGCCCCTTAATTGGAAAAAATGAACTGGGTACTCTAAATTTAAAAATAAAGGATAAATCTAACAAGGTTGCCTTTCCCTTGGCTACCTTTTCTCGACCCATTTTTATGTTTAAAAAGGAGCCAATTTTACCAGGATTTCTTGAGTTAAGATGGAATAAATTTATTAATGACTAAAAAAGTAAAGAGAAATGGTAAAACTCTTGCATCTGGATTAGAAGAATTGACTCCAATAGAAAGTAAATGCTAATAAAAGGCTACACGGAACAGTCCTTGATTTGCAATGAGCAGGTGGTGATGTGTGCGGCCGTTACAAATTGATTGCAACATGGTTGACTTTCTGCAGCCGAATAGTTGATTCTTCACTTCAGACGTTATTGGTTTGGTAGAGAGATTTCAATTCTTTTTTCCAACTGCGATCCCTTTTGGCTGGCTGGTTGACTTCCACAATCAGAGAGAGAGTTTTTAGATATTTCTGCAGAAGATTATTATTTCTTTTTTGCAGGGGCACTGCTTCTGGTACAGTAAGAATAATAATAATAATAATAATCTTTATTTATTTAAGTAATTATTTTTTTAGAGTACCCAATTAATGTTTTTCCAATTAAGGGGCAATTCAGTGTGGCCAATCCACCCACCCTGCACATCTTTGGGTTGTGGGGGCGAAACCCACCCAAACAGGGGGAGAATGTGCAAACTCCACACGGACAGTGACCCAGAGCCGGGATCAAACCTGGGACCTTGGCGCTGTGGGGCTGCAGTGCTAACCACTGCGCCACCGTGCTGCCCTATCTTTATTAATGTCACAAGTAGGCTTACATTAACACTGCAATGAAGTTACTGTGAAAAGCCCCTAGTCGCCACATTCCGGCGCCTGTTCGGGTACATGGAGGGAGAATTCAGAATGTCCAATTCACCTAACAGCACGTCTTTCAGGACTTGTGGGAGGAAACCGGAGCACCCGGAGGAAACTCACGCAGACACGGGGAAAACGTGCAGACACCGCACAGACAGTGACCCAAGCCGGGAACTGAACCTGGGACCTTGGTGGTGTGAAGCAACAGTGCTAACCACTGTGCTACCGTGATGTGGCACGGTATCAGCATTGTTTGTTGATCTGCATTAAACTGTATTAAGCGCCTTCAGAGTGGAAAGCCTCCAGCTGCTTTCCCTCACAGCACACGCACACCGATATAGGCCAGCTGGGTAGACACAGGCAGGCAAGCCCCAGACAGCTTTCAGACAGCTTTTTAAATTTAGAGTACCCAATTCTATTCTTTTTTCCAATTAAGTTGCAATTTAGCGTGGCCAATCCACCTACCCTGCACATCTTTGGGTTGCAGTGGCAAAACCCACGCAGACACGGGGAGAATGTGCAAACTCCACACGGACAGTGACCAGCTATCCAATCGAGTCTCAGCAATCTCTCGAGTGCCGAGTGATGTGTTGGGTAAGCTGGGTCTACGTGGACTGCGTTTGATGCAGCAGTGAGAGAGACAGGCTTCCAACACTTGAAGAAATGCAACACGATTTTATTGATCAACTAACTATTACATGCTTACCTGTGGGCTGACACTATGCTGACTTGACTGGAGACCTGAGGCTAACCTGACCAGACTAACTGACTACCACATGGTGTTGGCACTGGCTGCTGCTCACGGGCTCTGACTGTCTCAGAGGCTGGATCCCGAGAGAGCGGGAAAACTGGTGCCCTCTGGCTTTATAGTGGTCGTGTATTGTCTGGTGATTGGCTGCTGTGTTCTGTGTGTTCACTGTTCATCCTGTGTGTCAATCACTGCCTGTCTGCACTCCATCATATACCTGGATGTATATTATGACACCAAGAAGTCTGAGTTTTGCTGTCTGAAATCTATCAGACTGTTCTCTTTAGAAACTTTTGAATTCCTTTCTTCCCCTGCTCAATTTAAAGGTATCTATCCATTCAGCATCCATGATAACAGCAAGAATAAAGAAGGGGAAATCAGGGAATCAATAGGAAGGGTCCTTACAAATATGGTAGCTACGCATTTCTGGCTTGTACTGAACTTTCACCTTGGATTGGAGGATGGAGCTGTGACAAGTAACATTTGTACCACACAAAGGCCAGGCAATGACCATCTCCTACAAGAGAGAAACTCACCAGCTCCTCTTAACATTCAATGGCATTACCATCACTGAAACCACTCTCCACTTGCCTGGATGAGTGCTGCTCCAGCAACACTCAAGAAGCTCAACACCATCCAGGACAATGTTGATTGGTAAGCCACCTTTAACATTTATTCCCTCCTCGACCTGCCCATAGTTGTAGCAATGTGTACCATCTACAAAATGCACTGCAACTGTCTGAGTCTCTTTGTTAGCAGCTGTAAAACCTACAATCTCTATCATTTAGGGCAAAGGCAACATGGGAACATCACCATGTGGACGTTCCCCTCCTAGTCACTCACCACCCTGATTGGGAAATATATCAGCTGCCCCTTAACTGACGCTGGGGCAACATCCTGGAAACCCCTCCCTCACAGCACTGGGGGTGTACCTACACCACACAGAGTGCAGCAGCTCAAGAAGGCAGCTCACCACCACCTCTGCACCTCTGACAGTGCAGCACTCCCTCAGTACTGACCCTCTGACAGTGCAGCACTCCCTCAGAACTGACCCTCTGACAGTGCGGCACTCCCTCAGTACTGACCCTCTGACAGTGCAGCACTCCCTCAGTACTGACCCTCTGACAGTGCAGGCACTCCCTCAGTACTGACCCTCTGACAGTGCGGCACTCCCTCAGTACTGACCCTCTGACAGTGCAGCACTCCCTCAGTACTGACCCTCTGACAGTGCGGCACTCCCTCAGTACTGACCCTCTGACAGTGCGGCACTCCCTCAGTACTGACCCTCTGACAGTGCAGCACTCCCTCAGTACTGACCCTCTGACAGTGCAGGCACTCCCTCAGTACTGACCCTCTGACAGTGCGGCACTCCCTCAGTACTGACCCTCTGACAGTGCGGCAGCTCCCTCAGTACTGACCCTCTGACAGTGCAGGCACTCCCTCAGTACTGACCCTCTGACAGTGCGGCGCTCCCTCAGTACTGACCCTCTGACAGTGCAGCACTCCCTCAGTACTGACCCTCTGACTAGTGCAGCACTCCCTCAGTACTGACCCTCTGACAGTGCAGGCACTCCCTCAGTACTGACCCTCTGACAGTGCAGCACTCCCTCAGTACTGAGCCTCTGACAGTGCGGCACTCCCTCAGTACTGACCCTCTGACAGTGCAGCATTCCCTCAGTACTGACCCTCTGACAGTGCAGCACTGCCTCAGTACTGACCCTCTGACAGTGCAGCACTCCCTCAGTACTGACCCTCTGACAGTGCAGCACTCCCTCAGTACTGACCCTCTGACAGTGCGGCGCTCCCTCAGTACTGACCCTCTGACAGTGCAGCACTCCCTCAGTACTGACCCTGTGACAGTGCGGCACTCCCTCAGTACTGACCCTCTGACAGTGCGGCACTCCCTCAGTACTGACCCTCTGACAGTGCAGGCACTCCCTCAGTACTGACCCTCTGACAGTGCAGCACTCCCTCAGTACTGACCCTCTGACAGTGCAGGCACTCCCTCAGTACTAACCCTCTGACAGTGCGGCACTCGCCTCAGTACTGACCCTCTGACAGTAGCAGCATCCCTCAGTACTGACCCTCTGACAGTGCAGGCACTCCCTCAGTACTGACCCTCTGACAGTGCAGCACTCCCTCAGTACTGACCCTCTGACAGTGCAGCACTCCCTCAGTACTGACCCTCTGACAGTGCAGCACTCCCTCAGTACTGACCCTCTGACAGTGCAGCACTCCCTCAGTACTGACCCTCTGACAGTGCGGCACTCCCTCAGTACTGACCCTCTGACAGTGCAGCAGCTCCCTCAGTACTGACCCTCTGACAGTGCAGCACTCCCTCAGTACTGACCCTCTGACAGTGCAGCACTCCCTCAGTACTGACCCTCTGACAGTGCGGCACTCCCTCAGTACTGACCCTCTGACAGTGCAGCACTCCCTCAGTACTGACCCTCTGACAGTGCGGCACTCCCTCAGTACTGACCCTCTGACAGTGCGGCACTCCCTCAGTACTGACCCTCTGACAGTGCGGCACTCCCTCAGTACTGACCCTCTGACAGTGCGGCACTCCCTCAGTACTGACCCTCTGACAGTGCAGTACTCCCTCAGTACTGATCCTCTGACAGTGCAGCACTCCCTCAGTATTGACCCTCTGACATGGCGGCACTCTATCAGTACTGACCCTCTGACAGTGCGGCACTCCCTCAGTACTGACCCTCTGACAGTGCAGCACTCCCTCAGTACTGACCCTCTGACAGTGCAGCACTCCTTCAGGTCATGTCTCGTCCCTACCGTTTATAGGGTGAGCTTCTCCTGTAGGGGACAGGGCGTTGTGAGCCACACGCTCGATGTGTCAGGGGGTCTAGAGCAGGTGCCATGTGAAGGGCAGTGGACCTGAACATGAAGGGGTTTTGCTGGTGGGCACCAGGGGGTTCTGAGAAACAACGATGACGATCGGTGTGGGGACGTTGCGAGGTGTCAGCCAGTGATTTGTGGGGTTGGCGGGGGGTGGTGTTGTAAATTTGAGGGGTGGATGCCAGGAGAGAGGTGGTCACTTACCCTGGCAGCTCAGGGCAGGTCGTTGGTTTTCTTCCAAGTCTGGATGTTGGTCCTCCTGGTCATGCTGCCCATACTGACAGCCGCTGCCACTGCCTCCCAGGCGGCATTGGTGACCCTCTCCCTGGGCCTCCCAGCCCCTCAGGGGAACAGGATGTCCCGTCTCACATCCGCCATGTCCACCATCCTGTTCAGATTGGCATCACTGAGGCGAGGGACGTGTCTGCCCGCTGCCAATCTTCTTTCCTCTGTGTTGACTGTGGTGAGGGAGCCTTTAAAAGCAGCTCCTTCTTGTTTGTGGCGAGCAGCCTGGGGGGGACGGGCGGTGGGGGGGGGGGGGGGGGGGGGGGGCGAGTGTGGCAAATCAGACAGCGAGTGAGCCTGGAGTGGCAAGCAGCTCATGGGGGCTCGTTTTCGGCTCTAAGTGCCGTTAGATATGGCCCGTGATCTCGCCAACGCAGTGTCGAGCCCCACCAATCGCACCCGAAAGATTGCGGCCAATGTCTAACATTAGATGCGATGCACTTGCTAAACAATCCTGATTGTGCTCAGAATCACATTGACAACCAATTTAAGATTATTAGTCGGGCTCACAGTGTAGCTCACTTAACGCATGCAGGAAGTTACATATGTTAATACGCAGAGCCACAAATCATAAAATTTACAGTGCAGAAAGAGGCCATTCGGCCCATCTGGTCTGCACCGGCTTTCGGAAACAGCACCCCACCTAAGCCCATGCCTCCACCCAGTAATCCCGTGACCCCGTAACTCCATCTAACCTTTATGGACACTAAGGGCAATTTATCATGGCCAATCCACCTAACCTGCACATCCTTGGACTGTGGGAGGAAACCGGAGCTCCCGGAGGAAACCCACGCAGACACGGGGAGAACATGCAGACTCCGCACAGACAGTGACCCAAGCCGGGAATCGAACCTGGGACCCTGGAGCTGTGAAGCAACTGTACTAACCACTGCGCTAACCACTGTGCTACCGTGCCGCCCCATCTGACCCCTTTGCAGATAGAAGGAGCATGTCCACACAAAACACCCTTTTCACACAAAATTACACAAAAGCTTGGGGGACAGCCGTTCCCAGGTTCATTCCCCGTGGCAATGCTTTGACCAATCAGAATTGAGCGGCCTGATTTGAATTTAAACAAAATCTTGGCAGTTAACTGTTCCCTGCTGAATTCTCCATGGCAACGTCACTACCAATCAGAGTGCACTTACCAACCAATCAACACACATGCAGTGTGATTTGTTGTTCCCTTTGAAATTTGGTATTCTTGCAAATTGTCTTGATGAGTGGAAGACAAAAAGCTTTGACAATGTAATAACCCTCACAAGACTCATGGGGACACATCGATCGATCGCCCCTTGAGACCCGTAGAACCCGAGATGCCCCATTAGTGGGCAGGAGCCTGCCCTGGCTAGGGCTTGTAAATTCACCCTTTCAAAGCAGGCCCGGACTTGGACCAGCGTTATCGGTATTCCCGATTGGCACCTGTGATCTGTAAGTCATGTTGCCGCCTTTACTCGATCTTTACAAATTAAATATTGTTTCATTTACCTTCTCGGGCCACCTGAGCTTTTAACATGTTTGTTTTCTCAGCTACACCGTCCAGCTCTGGATTACCAAGTGATTATTTGCAGAGATTTTAGATTGGGGGTCCCCTGATTTGTCAGGTGGGAGGTTCGAGACAAATAAAACACCAAGAACTTCTTGAAGCAACACGAGAATCATTATTCTTCCCGCATAATTTTCAGCAGGATTTTAAAAGGTAGGAAATGACTTCCCTGCTCTTCCGATAAGAATGATGTGGCAGGGTTTAGAGGTGAATGAATCGGCAATTGTTTTTTTTGCTTGGATCCATCTTGTGCTCAGGCAGTTGAAGAATGATGTTCTTCTTAACAGGAATTGTTCTTTGCACAGGTGTGTGTGTGTTTGTACGTTTCTCTGGCTGCTTGTGTGTGTGTCTCTGGCTGTGTGTGTGTGTCTCTGGCTGTGTGTGTGTGTGTCTCTGGCTGTGTGTGTGTGTGTCTCTGGCTGTGTGTGTCTGTGTCTCTGGCTGTGTGTGTATCTGGCTGTGTGTGTCAGTGTATCTGGCTGTCTGTGTCTGTGTGTCTGGCTGTGTGTGTCTGTATGTCTGGCTGTGTGTGTGTGTGTCTGGCTGTGTGTGTGTGTGTCTGTATGTCTGGCTGTGTGTGTCTGGGTGTCTGGCTATGTGTGTGTGTCTGTCTGTGTGTGTCTGGCTGTGTGTGTGTGTGTCTGGCTGTGTGTGTGTCTGTGTGTCTGGCTGTCTGTGTCTGTATGCCTGGCTGTGTGTGTGTGTGTGTGTTTGTGTGTCTGTGTATCTGTATGTCTGGCTGTGTGTGTGTTTGTGTGTGTGTCTGTGTGTCTGTGTGTCTGGCTGTGTGTGTGTGTCTGGCTGTGTGTGTGTGTGTCTGTGTGTGTGTGTGTGTGTGTCTGTGTGTCTGGCTGTGTGTGTCTGTATGTCTGGCTGTGTGTGTCTGTATGTGTGTGTGTGTGTGTGTGTGTGTCTGTATGTCTGGTCGTGTGTGTCTGTGTGTCTGGCTGTGTGTGTGTCTGTGTGTCTGGCTGTGTGTGTCTGTATGTCTGTGTGTGTCTGTATGTCTGGCTGTCTGTGTCTGTGTGTCTGGCTGTGTCTGGCTGTGTGTGTCTGTGTGTGTCTGGCTGTGTGTCTGTGTGTCTGGCTGTGTGTGTGTCTGGCTGTGTGTGTCTGGCTGTCTGAGTGTGTCTGTATGTCTGGCTGTCTGTGTCTGTGTGTCTGGCTGACTGTGTCTGTGTGTCTGGCTGTGTGTGTCTGTGTGTGTCTGGCTGTGTGTCTGTGTGTCTGGCTGTGTGTGTCTGGCTGTGTGTGTCTGTGTGTGTCTGGCTGTGTGTCTGTGTGTCTGGCTGTGTGTGTCTGTGTGTCTGGCTGTCTGTGTCTGTGTGTCTGGCTGTCTGTGTCTGTGTGTCTGTGTGTCTGGCCGTGTGTGTCTGTATGTCTGGCTGTGTGTGTGTGTGTGTGTGTCTGGCTGTGTGTGTGTCTGTGTGTCTGTACGTCTGGCTGTCTGTGTCTGTGTGTCTGGCTGTGTGTGTGTGTGTGTCTGGCTGTGTGTGTGTGTCTGTGTGTCTGTACGTCTGGCTGTCTGTGTCTGTGTGTCTGGCTGTGTGTGTGTGTGTCTGGCTGTGTGTGTGTGTGTCTGGCTGTGTGTGTGTGTGTGTCTGGCTGTGTGTGTGTGTGTGTCTGGCTGTGTGTGTGTGTGTGTGTCTGGCTGTGTGTGTGTGTGTCTGGCTGTGTGTGTGTGTGTCTGGCTGTGTGTGTCTGGCTGTCTGTATGTCTGGCTGTCTGTATCTATGTGTCTGGCTGTGTGTGTCTGTGTGTCTGGCTGTGTGTGTGTCTGGCTGTGTGTGTTTGTATGTCTGGCTGTGTGTGTGTGTCTGGCTGTGTGTGTCTGTATGTCTGGCTGTGTGTGTGTGTTGTGTCTGGGCTGTGTGTGTGTGTGTCTGGCTGTTGTGTGTGTGTGTCTGGCTGTGTGTGTGTCTGTGTGTCTGGCTGTGTGTGTCTGTATGTCTGGCTGTGTGTGTGTGTGTCTGGCTGTGTGTGTCTGTATGTCTGGCTGTGTGTGTGTGTCTGGCTGTGTGTGTCTGGCTGTGTGTGTCTGGCTGTCTGTATGTCTGGCTGTCTGTATCTATGTGTCTGGCTGTGTGTGTGTGTCTGGCTGTGTGTGTGTGTGCGTCTGTGTGTCTGTGTGTCTGGCTGTGTGTGTCTGGCTGTGTGTGTCTGTATGTCTGGCTGTGTCTGCCTGTGTGTCTGGCTGTGTCTGGCTGTCTGTGTCTGTATGTCTGGCTGTCTGTGTCTGTGTGTCTGGCTGTGTGTGTGTGTGTCTGGCTGTGTGTGTGTCTGGCTGTGTGTGTCTGGCTGTCTGTATGTCTGGCTGTCTGTGTCTGTGTGCCTGGCTGTGTCTGGCTGTCTGTGTCTGTATGTCTGGCTGTCTGTGTCTGTGTGTCTGGCTGTGTCTGTATGTCTGGCTGTGTGTGTGTCTGGCTGTGTGTGTGTCTGTGTGTCTGGCGGTGTGTGTGTCTGTCTGTGTGTGTGTGTGTGTGTCTGGCTGTGTGTGTCTGTGTGTCTGGCTGTGTGTGTGTGTGTGTCTGTGTGTCTGGCTGTGTGTGTGTCTGGCTGTGTGTGTTTGTATGTCTGGCTGTGTGTGTCTGTGTGTCTGGCTGTGTGTGTGTGTGTGTGTCTGTGTGTCTGGCTGTGTGTGTGTCTGGCTGTGTGTGTGTGTGTGTGTCTGTGTGTGTCTGTGTGTCTGGCTGTGTGTGTCTGTGTGGCTGGCTGTGTGTGTGTGTCTGGCTGTGTGTGTCTGGCTGTGTGTGTCTGGCTGTCTGTATGTCTGGCTGTCTGTATCTATGTGTCTGGCTGTGTGTGTGTGTCTGGCTGTGTGTGTCTGGCTGTCTGAGTGTGTCTGTATGTCTGGCTGTCTGTGTCTGTGTGTCTGGCTGACTGTGTCTGTGTGTCTGGCTGTGTGTGTCTGTGTGTGTCTGGCTGTGTGTCTGTGTGTCTGGCTGTGTGTGTCTGTGTGTGTCTGGCTGTGTGTCTGTGTGTCTGGCTGTGTGTGTCTGTGTGTCTGGCTGTGTGTGTCTGTGTGTCTGGCTGTCTGTGTCTGTGTGTCTGGCTGTCTGTGTCTGTGTGTCTGTGTGTCTGGCCGTGTGTGTCTGTATGTCTGGCTGTGTGTGTGTGTGTGTCTGGCTGTGTGTGTGTCTGTGTGTCTGTACGTCTTGCTGTCTGTGTCTGTGTGTCTGGCTGTGTGTGTGTGTGTGTCTGGCTGTGTGTGTGTGTGTCTGGCTGTGTGTGTGTGTGTGTCTGGCTGTGTGTGTGTTGTGTGTTGGCTGTGTGTGTGTGTGTCTGGCTGTGTGTGTGTGTGTCTGGCTGTGTGTGTCTGGCTGTCTGTATGTCTGGCTGTCTGTATCTATGTGTCTGGCTGTGTGTGTCTGTGTGTCTGGCTGTGTGTGTGTCTGGCTGTGTGTGTTTGTATGTCTGGCTGTGTGTGTGTGTGTCTGGCTGTGTGTGTCTGTATGTCTGGCTGTGTGTGTGTGTGTCTGGCTGTGTGTGTGTGTGTCTGGCTGTGTGTGTGTGTCTGGCTGTGTGTGTGTCTGTGTGTCTGGCTGTGTGTGTCTGTATGTCTGGCTGTGTGTGTGTGTGTCTGGCTGTGTGTGTCTGTATGTCTGGCTGTGTGTGTGTGTCTGGCTGTGTGTGTCTGGCTGTGTGTGTCTGGCTGTCTGTATGTCTGGCTGTCTGTATCTATGTGTCTGGCTGTGTGTGTGTGTCTGGCTGTGTGTGTGTGTGCGTCTGTGTGTCTGTGTGTCTGGCTGTGTGTGTCTGGCTGTGTGTGTCTGTATGTCTGGCTGTGTCTGCCTGTGTGTCTGGCTGTGTCTGGCTGTCTGTGTCTGTATGTCTGGCTGTCTGTGTCTGTGTGTCTGGCTGTGTGTGTGTGTGTCTGGCTGTGTGTGTGTCTGGCTGTGTGTGTCTGGCTGTCTGTATGTCTGGCTGTCTGTGTCTGTGTGCCTGGCTGTGTCTGGCTGTCTGTGTCTGTATGTCTGGCTGTCTGTGTCTGTGTGTCTGGCTGTGTCTGTATGTCTGGCTGTGTGTGTGTCTGGCTGTGTGTGTGTCTGTGTGTCTGGCGGTGTGTGTGTCTGTCTGTGTGTGTGTGTGTGTGTGTGTGTCTGGCTGTGTGTGTCTGTGTGTCTGGCTGTGTGTGTGTGTGTGTGTCTGTGTGTCTGGCTGTGTGTGTGTCTGGCTGTGTGTGTGTGTGTGTGTCTGTGTGTGTCTGTGTGTCTGGCTGTGTGTGTCTGTATGTCTGGCTGTGTGTGTGTGTCTGGCTGTGTGTGTCTGGCTGTGTGTGTCTGGCTGTCTGTATGTCTGGCTGTCTGTATCTATGTGTCTGGCTGTGTGTGTGTGTCTGGCTGTGTGTGTGTGTGCGTCTGTGTGTCTGTGTGTCTGGCTGTGTGTGTGCGCGCGTCTGTGTGTCTGTGTGTCTGGCTGTGTGTGTCTGGCTGTGTGTGTCTGTATGTCTGGCTGTGTCTGCCTGTGTGTCTGGCTGTGTCTGGCTGTCTGTGTCTGTATGTCTGGCTGTCTGTGTCTGTGTGTCTGGCTGTGTGTGTGTGTGTCTGGCTGTGTGTGTGTCTGGCTGTGTGTGTCTGGCTGTCTGTATGTCTGGCTGTCTGTGTCTGTGTGTCTGGCTGTGTCTGGCTGTCTGTGTCTGTATGTCTGGCTGTCTGTGTCTGTGTGTCTGGCTGTGTCTGTATGTCTGGCTGTGTGTGTGTCTGGCTGTGTGTGTGTCTGTGTGTCTGGCTGTGTGTGTGTCTGTCTGTGTGTGTGTGTGTGTGTGTGTGTGTCTGGCTGTGTGTGTCTGTGTGTCTGGCTGTGTGTGTGTGTGTGTGTCTGGCTGTGTGTGTGTCTGTGTGTCTGGCTGTGTGTGTCTGTATGTCTGGCTGTGTGTGTGTGTGTGTGTGTGTCTGTATGTCTGGCTGTGTGTGTGTGTCTGGCTGTGTGTGTGTGTGTCTGGCTGTGTGTGTGTGTCTGGCTGTGTGTGTGTGTGCGTCTGTGTGTCTGTGTGTCTGGCTGTGTGTGTCTGGCTGTGTGTGTCTGTGTGTGTCTGTGTGTCTGGCTGTCTGTATGTCTGGCTGTGTGTCTGTGTGTCTGGCTGTGTGTGTGTGTGTCTGGCTGTGTGTGTGTCTGGCTGTGTGTGTCTGGCTGTCTTGATGTCTGGCTGGCTGTGTCTGTGTGTCTGGCTGTGTCTGGCTGTCTGTGTCTGTGTGTCTGGCTGTCTGTGTCTGTGTGTCTGGCTGTGTGTGTGTGTCTGGCTGTGTGTGTGTGTCTGGCTGTGTGTGTTTGTGTGTGTGTCTGGCTGTGTGTGTGTGTCTGGCTGTGTGTGTGTGTGTGTGTGTCTGGCTGTGTGTGTCTGTATGTCTGGCTGTGTGTGTGTGTGTTTGTGTGTCTGTATGTCTGGCTGTGTGTGTGTCTGTGTGTCTGGCTGTGTGTGTCTGGCTGCTGTGTGTGTGTCGCTGTGTGTGTCTGTGTGTCTGGCTGTGTGTGTCTGTGTGTCTGGCTGTGTGTGTCTGGCTGTGTGTGTGTGTCTGGCTGTGTGTGTCTGGCTGTGTGTGTGTCTGTGTGTCTGGCTGTGTGTGTCTGTGTGTCTGGCTGTGTGTGTCTGGCTGTGTGTGTCTGTGTGTGTCTGTGTGTCTGGCTGTGTGTCTGGCTGTGTGTGTCTGGCTGTGTGTGTCTGGCTGTGTGTGTCTGTGTGTCTGGCTGTGTGTGTCTGTGTGTCTGGCTGTGTGTCTGTGTGTCTGGCTGTGTGTGTGTGTGTCTGGCTGTGTGTCTGTGTGTCTGGCTGTGTGTGTCTGTGTGTCTGGCTGTGTGTGTGTGTGTCTGGCTGTGTGTGTGTGTGTGTCTGGCTGTGTGTGTCTGTGTGTCTGGCTGTGTGTGTCTGTGTATCTGGCTGTCTGTGTCTGTGTGTCTGGCCGTGTGTGTCTGTATGTCTGGCTGTGTGTGTGTGTGTCTGGCTGTGTGTGTCTGTGTGTCTGGCTGTGTGTGTCTGTGTGTCTGGCTGTGTGTGTCTGTATGTCTGGCTGTGTGTGTGTCTGGCTGTCTGTCTGGCTGTCTGTGTGTGTCTGTATGTCTGGCTGTGTGTGTGTGTCTGGCTGTGTGTGTGTCTGGCTGTGTGTCTGTGTGTCTGGCTGTGTGTGTGTGTGTGTCTGGCTGTGTGTGTGTGTGTGTCTGTATGTCTGGCTGTGTGTGTCTGTATGTCTGGCTGTGTGTGTCTGTATGTCTGGCTGTGTGTGTGTGTCTGGCTGTGTGTGTCTGGCTGTCTGTATGTCTGGCTGTGTGTGTCTGGCTGTGTGTGTCTGGCTGTGTGTGTGTGTCTGGCTGTGTGTGTCTGGCTGTGTGTGTGTGTGTCTGGCTGTGTGTGTCTGGCTGAGTGTGTGTGTCTGGCTGTGTGTGTCTGGCTGAGTGTGTGTGTGTCTGGCTCTGTGTGTCTGGCTGTCTGTGTCTGTGTGTCTGGCTGTGTCTGGCTGTCTGTGTCTGTATGTCTGGCTGTTTGTGTCTGTGTGTCTGGCTGTGTGTGTGTCTGGCTGTGTGTGTGTCTGGCTGTCTGTATGTCTGGCTGTCTGTGTCTGTGTGTCTGACTGTCTGTGTCTGTATGTCTGGCTGTGTGTGTGTCTGGCTGTGTGTGTCTGTGTGTCTGGCTGTGTGTGTGTGTGTGTGTGTGTGTGTGTCTGGCTGTGTGTGTGTCTGTGTGTCTGTGTGTCTGGCTGTGTGTGTCTGTATGTCTGGCTGTGTGTGTGTCTGGCTGTGTGTGTCTGTATGTCTGGCTGTGTGTGTGTGTCTGGCTGTGTGTGTGTGTCTGGCTGTGTGTGTGTGTGCGTCTGTGTGTCTGTGTGTCTGGCTGTGTGTGCCTGGCTGTGTGTGTCTGTGTGTGTCTGTGTGTCTGGCTGTGTGTCTGTGTGTCTGGCTGTGTGTGTGTGTGTCTGGCTGTGTGTGTGTCTGGCTGTGTGTGTCTGGCTGTCTGTATGTCTGGCTGTCTGTGTCTGTGTGTCTGGCTGTGTCTGGCTGTCTGTGTCTGTGTGTCTGGCTGTGTGTGTGTGTCTGGCTGTGTGTGTGTGTCTGGCTGTGTGTGTTTGTGTGTGTGTCTGGCTGTGTGTGTGTCTGTATGTCTGGCTGTGTGTGTGTGTCTGACTGTGTGTGTGTGTGTGTGTGTGTCTGGCTGTGTGTGTGTGTGTGTGTGTCTGGCTGTGTGTGTCTGTATGTCTGGCTGTGTGTGTGTCTGTGTGTCTGGCTGTGTGTGTCTGGCTGTGTGTGTCTGTGTGTCTGGCTGTGTGTGTCTGTGTGTCTGGCTGTGTGTGTCTGGCTGTCTGGCTGTGTGTGTCTGGCTGTGTGTGTGTCTGTGTGTCTGGCTGTGTGTGTCTGTGTGTGTCTGTGTGTCTGGCTGTGTGTGTCTGTGTGTGTCTGTGTGTCTGGCTGTGTGTGTCTGTGTGTCTGGCTGTGTGTGTCTGGCTGTGTGTGTCTCTGTGTGTCTGTGTCTGGCCTGGTGTGTGTGTCTGTGTGTCTGGCTGTGTGTGTCTGGCTGTGTGTGTCTGTGTGTCTGGCTGTGTGTGTGTGTGTCTGGCTGTGTGTGTGTGTGTCTGGCTGTGTGTGTCTGTGTGTCTGGCTGTGTGTGTCTGGCTGTGTGTGTCTGTGTGTCTGGCTGTGTGTGTCTGGCTGTGTGTGTCTGTGTGTCTGGCTGTGTGTGTCTGGCTGTGTGTGTCTGTGTGTGTCTGTGTGTCTGGCTGTGTGTGTCTGGCTGTGTGTGTCTGGCTGTGTGTGTCTGTATGTCTGGCTGTGTGTGTGTGTATCTGTGTGTCTGGCTGTGTGTGTCTGTATGTCTGGCTGTGTGTGTGTCTGGCTGTGTGTGTGTGTCTGTATGTCTGGCTGTCTGTGTCTGTGTGTCTGGCTGTGTCTGTATGTCTGGCTGTGTGTGTGTCTGGCTGTGTGTCTGTGTGTCTGGCTGTGTGTGTGTGTGTCTGGCTGTGTGTGTGTGTGTGTCTGGCTGTGTGTGTGTGTGTGTCTGGATGTCTGGCTGTGTGTGTCTGTATTCTGGCTGTGTGTGTCTGTATGTCTGGCTGTGTGTGTGTCTGGCTGTGTGTGTCTGGCTGTCTGTATTTCTGGCTGTGTGTGTCTGTGTGTGTCTGGCTGTGTGTGTGTGTCTGGCTGTGTGTGTCTGGCTGTGTGTGTGTGTGTGTCTGGCTGTGTGTGTGTGTGTCTGGCTGTGTGTGTGTGTCTGGCTGTGTGTGTGTGTCTGGCTGTGTGTGTGTGTGTGTCTGGCTGTGTGTGTGTGTGTGTCTGGCTGTGTGTGTGTCTGTATGTCTGGCTGTGTGTGTCTGGCTGTGTGTCTGTATGTCTGGCTGTGTGTGTGTGTGTGTGTCTGGCTGCGTGTGTGTCTGTATGTCTGGCTGTGTGTCTGTATGTCTGGCTGTGTGTGTCTGTATGTCTGGCTGTGTGTGTGTGTATCTGGCTGTGTGTGTCTGTGTGTCTGGCTGTCTGTGTATGTGTGTCTGGCTGTGTGTGTGTGTGTTTGTGTGTCTTTATGTCTGGCTGTGTGTGTGTTTGTGTGTCTGGCTGTGTGTGTGTGTGTGTGTGTGTGTGTCTGTATGTCTGGCTGTGTGTGTGTGTGTTTGTGTGTCTGTATGTCTGGCTGTGTGTGTGTTTGTGTGTCTGGCTGTGTGTGTGTGTGTGTGTGTGTCTGTATGTCTGGCTGTGTGTGTGCGTCTGTGTGTCTGGCTGTGTGTCTGTGTGTCTGGCTGTGTGTGTGTGTGTCTGGCTGTGTGTGTGTGTGTCTGGCTGTGTGTGTGTGTGTGTCTGGCTGTGTGTGTGTCTGTATGTCTGGCTGTGTGTGTCTGGCTGTGTGTCTGTATGCCTGGCTGTGTGTGTGTGTGTGTGTCTGGGCTGCGTGTGTGTCTGTATGTCTGGCTGTGTGTCTGTATGTCTGGCTGTGTGTGTCTGTATGTCTGGCTGTGTGTGTGTGTGTCTGGCTGTGTGTGTGTCTGTATGTCTGGCTGTGTGTGTGTGTATCTGGCTGTGTGTGTCTGTGTGTCTGGCTGTCTGTGTATGTGTGTCTGGCTGTGTGTGTGTGTGTTTGTGTGTCTTTATGTCTGGCTGTGTGTGTGTTTGTGTGTCTGGCTGTGTGTGTGTGTGTGTGTGTGTGTGTGTGTCTGTATGTCTGGCTGTGTGTGTGTGTGTTTGTGTGTCTGTATGTCTGGCTGTGTGTGTGTTTGTGTGTCTGGCTGTGTGTGTGTGTGTGTGTGTGTCTGTATGTCTGGCTGTGTGTGTGCGTCTGTGTGTCTGGCTGTGTGTCTGTATGTCTGGCTGTGTGTGTGTGTGTGTGTGTGTCTGGCTGCGTGTGTGTCTGTATGTCTGGCTGTGTGTCTGTATGTCTGGCTGTGTGTGTCTGTATGTCTGGCTGTGTGTGTGTGTGTCTGGCTGTGTGTGTCTCTGTATGTCTGGCTGTGTGTGTGTGTGTGTATCTGGCTGTGTGTGTCTGTGTGTCTGGCTGTCTGTGTATGTGTGTCTGGCTGTGTGTGTCTGTATGTCTGGCTGTGTGTGTGTGTGTGTGTCTGTGTGTCTGGCTGAGTGTGTGTGTGTGTGTGTGTGTCTGTATGTCTGGCTGTCTGTGTCTGTGTGTCTGGCTGTGTGTGTGTGTCTGGCTGTGTGTGTCTGTATGTCGGTGTGTGTGTCTGTGTGTGTGTCTGTGTGTGTGTGTGTGTGTGCATCTGTGTGTCTGGCTGTGTGTGTGTCTGTGTGTGTCTGTATGTCTGGCTGTCTGTGTCTGGCTGTGTGTGTGTCTGGCTGTGTGTGTGTGTCTGTGTGTGTGTCTGTGTGTGTGTCTGTGTTTGTGTGTGTCTGTGTGTGTGGCTGTGTGTGTGGCTGTGTGTGTGTCTGTGTCTGGCTGTGTGTCTGTGTGTCTGGCTGTGTGTCTGTGTGTGTGTGTGTGTCTGTATGTCTGGCTGCGTGTGTGTGTGTGTGTGTGTCTGTATGTCTGGCTGTGTGTGTGTGTGTCTGGCTGCGTGTGTCTGTATGTCTGGCTGTGTGTGTGTGTGTGTGTGTGTGTCTGTATGTCTGGCTGTGTGTGTGTGTGTGTCTGTATGTCTGGCTGTGTGTGTGTGTGTGTCTGTATGTCTGGCTGTGTGTGTGTGTGTGTCTGTATGTCTGGCTGTGTGTGTGTGTGTGTCTGTATGTCTGGCTGTGTGTGTGTGTGTGTGTCTGTATGTCTGGCTGTGTGTGTGTGTGTGTGTCTGTATGTCTGGCTGTGTGTGTGTGTGTGTGTGTGTCTGTATGTCTGGCTGTGTGTGTGTGTGTGTCTGTATGTCTGGCTGTGTGTGTGTGTCTGTATGTCTGGCTGTGTGTGTGTGTGTGTGTGTGTGTGTCTGTATGTCTGGCTGTGTGTCTGTATGTCTGGCTGTGTGTGCGTGTGTTTGTCGTGTTATTCACCCTGGGGTAACACGGACTGCAACTGGATGCAGTTGTACTTGAAAGTAGACACCAAACTTTGATGTTAGTTCAATACGCTTTATTGAACTTGTTAAGCAGTGCCCACAGTTTGCTGTGAGTTTGACTCTCTACTAATCTATGTGTGCTTACTATAACTAACTAGACCAGACTAGCTCTGAGCCACGTGTAGAAGGTGCTCACTGATATATACACCCTGACTGTCACTGCAGTTGTCACCAGTGGAAAGAGGCAGAGTGTTGATGCCTCGTGTGTTTTATAGTAGGAGACCACCCTCTAGTGTTCTGTCTGGTGATTGGCTGTGTTCTGTCCTGTTTGTTGATTGGCTGTCACTGCCTGTCTGTATCTCATTATGTGCATGAGTGCATATCATGATATATGTCTGGCTGTGTGTGTGTTATGTCTGGCTGTGTGTGTGTGTGTGTGGCTGTGTGTGTGTCTGTGTGTGTGTGTATGTGTGTATGTATGTATGTATGTGTGTGTCTGGCTGTGTTTGTGTGTGTGTGTCTGGCTGTGTGTGTGTGTCTGTATGTGTGTTTGTGTGTGTGTCTCTGGCTGTGTGTGTGCGTGTGTCTGTATGTGTGTTTGTGTGTGTGTCTCTGGCTGTGTGTGTGCGTGTGTCTGTATGTGTGTTTGTGTGTGTGTATGTATGTATGTGTGTGTCTGGCTGTCTGTGTGTCTGGCAGTGTGTGTGTGTCTGGCTCGGTTTGTGTGTGTCTGTGTGTGTGTCTGTGTGTGTGCCTGTGTGCGTGTTTGTGTGTCTGTGTGTGTGTGTCTGGCTGTGTTTGTATGTGTGTGGCTGGCTGAGTGTGTGTCTGTGTGCCTGTATGTATGTGTCTGTGTGTGTGCCTGTGTGTGTGCCTGTGTGTGTGTCTGTGTGTGTGTGTATGTGTGTGTCTGGCTGTGTGTGTGTCTGTGTGTGTGTTTGTGTGTGTGTGTATGTGTGTGTCTGGCTGTGTGTGTGTCTGTGTGCCTGTATGTATGTGCCTGTGTGTGTGTCTGTGTGTGTGTGTGTGAGTGTGTCTGTGCGTGTGTGTGTGCCTGTGTGTGTGTCTGTGTGTGTCTGTGTGTGTGTGTGTCTGTGTGTGTGTCTGTCTGTGTGTGTGTGTGTGTATCTGTGTGTGTCTGTGTGTGTGTGTGTGAATGTGTGACAGTCCCATTCTGCTTTCTTCAATTCATCCATGAAACCTCGTGGTTCTAACCTTCTTGGATCCGGAGTACATTTTCTGAGACACATTACAAATTGAATCCTCACTCAACTATTTCCTCACTAATTTCGACAAAGACTCGAGCGTTTCCTGCCGACAGCATGGGGAACTTTGAGATGTCACAGGAATCGAAATGAAGCCAAAATCCTCTGCTAAGCAGTCCATTGTTTTATGATTAGCGAGCTTCGTGTTACATATTTATTATGGTGTTTGAAATGTTTACACATGTTCTATATTTGTGCGAAGAACAAAAATGCGAAGAGAATGAGGCAGCGAACTGAAGCAGAACTTCCTTCAGAATCTCCGTTCAAACCAGCATTTCCTCTGACCGGATTTCCCACATTCCTTGTGCTTTGGAGGCTTAAACCAACCTTCCCCCATTAACTGCCTCCCCGGACCCCTCACCCCTCACCTACCCCCTCCCCCACCCTCTCAATCCCTCACCCAACCTTCCCCCATTAACTGCCTCCCCGGACCCCTCACCCCTCCCCTACCCCCTCCCCACCCTCTCAATCCCTCACCCAACCCTCACTCACCCCCTCACTCAACCCCTCATCCACCCCTCACCTACCCCCTCCCCCACCCTCTCAATCCCTCACCACCCCTCATCCACCCCTCACCCAACCCTCCCCCACTAACTGCTCCCTAGTCCCTAGACCCCGGGGGTGGTGAGAGGGTGTCCGGGGGGGGGGGGGGGGGGGGGGGGGGCGCTATCTGGCAGGCGCCATGTTGGACGGCACACACGGCAATTCTCCAGTTATTTATATCGGGAAAGCCGTGTGTTTTACACGCTCCTGCTGGCCCCTCACCAGTCAGAGGATCAGTGCTGGGACCTTGCCGATTTTTCCCATGTAAAATGCCACGGATCCTCCGGACATAGCCTGGAAACCGGAGAATCCAGCCCTTCGTTCTTCATTGCTGCTATCTACCTGGTATTGCCTCGAACTCCCACACCTTTGTATTTAAATGTCATGAAATGGTCAGTTCTTTCTAGTTTATTATTCTGCCGTAGCCAGAATGGTATTTACCACGATTGAACACCCCACCGACCCAAACTACTGCAAAATCACCGGGGAAACCATTGGCCAGGCATCCTGACATCATAGCAGTGATGTGCCACATCACAGTCAGCGGGCGGGCATGGGACTCGGGAGTGCCGCCAACAATTCAAGTTTCAATTAAGCCTTTTGAAGCCCCAAATTGACGAAGATTTTGATTGGCTTGTGCTCTTTTACACTTGGCGCACGGGGCCAATCAGCCGGCTGAAAGACCCAATGATGTTGGAGGGTTGAGGAGTTCAGGGCATTGCGGTCGGTTGTTTGTTGCTGCATGGAGATAGTTTGCAACATTTCTTGTGTGTAGCTATCCATTGATAATGCTGCCGCTCCCTGAGGGGTCCCAGGGCTGTTGCCAGCTTTCAAGGGGCCTCAATAAACCGCCTGGCATCACCCGCATTAACCTCGGAGCCGCCGGTTAATTGGGTCAGCCAGCATGAAATCATTGTCGGGTGCTGATGGAGGGTGGAAGCAGATTGAACGTCCATTCCTGGTGCCATCGATGGCCGGATGATGGAAAGATTCAGGCTGGTGTCTCTGTTGACCCACATGGGGATGAAGTCACATTAACCAGGTGAGGTCTGTTCTTTACTGTGTAGGCTGATCTAGGACATTTGCGCCCCAGGTAGGAAAATCTGACAACGCTGGGACAGGAGGAGACCATTCAGCCCCTCAAATTGGTTCACCAAACAATTCAACCAATGCCGATCTGCCCCTCAATTCAGGGAGTCTCTTTCACTCCCGACATTAAAGAATGTGGAAAACTCCAGGTTTCCACCCGCCTTTGTGTGAAAAATGCTTCCAGATTTTACTCATGGATGACCTTGCCCCAATTCCAAGATTACGTCCCCCAACACACCAGACCAAATAGTTTCTGTGTGTTCATCCTCTGCAGCTCCCCGATTCTAATTTACAATCAGTATGCATGGGGGTGTGAAGGCAGAATGAGACTGGCTGGATCCCAGCATGTTGTAACATTCTGTCAACACTCGTGCCTGGGTACACAGCAGAACAATGGCCGTGTGGCCGAGGTATTTATTTGCACTTAAATAATTCTCCCATCACAAAGATATTCTGAGATCATGGGGGCAGAGGGAGCTGAGTTACGTCAGTTTTCGAAGAGGATGACCAGCTAAAAGAATCCTGACTTTACAGAAACAATAGGTTTTGCGTTTATATAATGTTCAACCACTGAAGCAAGGCTCACTTTGACCATAATTCACTGGATACTCAGAGAGATGTGGGGTGATGGGAGGGAGACGAGGGGAGAGGAAGCGGGGCAAGAGGGGAAACGGGGAGAAATGTAGAGCAGGAGGAAAAGGTCCAGATCAATTCTTCTATTTCTCATATTTATCCAAGGCTTTTAATGCTCCAAACAATCGCAAGGTGCCTCAGAGAAATGGTATAAAGCAGAGTTTGAAGGGGCGGCACGGTGGCACAGTGGTTAGCACTGCTGCATGACGGTGCCGAGGACCCAGGTTCGATCCCGGCCCACTGCCGGTGTGGAGTTTGCATATTCTCCCCGTATCTGCTTGGGTCTCACCCCCATAATTCAAAGATGTGCAGGGCAGGAGGATTGGCCACCCTGAATTGCCCCTTCATTGGAATTTAAAAAAAATTTTAAATAGCAGAATTTGTCAAAACGTAAAGCCTCCAGAGCCCCCTCCCCCATCCGATCTGACACCCTGAGCCATCAATCACCTGCCCTAATATTCCTTCATGCGCTGTAATTGTTCCTCAGGAAATGTTATATTACTGAACAGAGAGACATGTTGTTGAAACTTTTCATCTCCACTCATCAGGACAAACGCAACAACGCCAACTTTCAAACCATCACAGCAATTTATACTACAGGGGGAAAGCACACTGAATGGTTGGCAAGTCTGACTCCTCGGGCGGCATATTAACACAGAGGTTAGCACAGTAGCACAGTTGTTTCACAACGCCAGGGTCGCAGGCTCGATTCCAGGCTTGGGTCACTGTCTGTGCAGAGTCTGCACGTTCTCCCCTTGTCTGCGTGGGTTTCCTCCGGGTGCTCCGGTTTCCTCCCACAAGTCCTGAAAGACGTGTTGTTAGGTGATTTGGACATTCTGAATTCTCCCTCAGTGACCCGAACAGGCGCTGGAATGTGGCGACTGGGGATTTTCACAGTAACTTCATTGCAGTGTTAATGTAAGCCTACTGGTGACAATAAAGGTTATTTTTAAAAGGATCCAGACCTCAGTCAGTATTGCAATTCTGGTGAAGGACACTCACCCAAGACCTGAAAACTTGTTTTTCCTTGTGAGGGATGTTGATGGAAAGTTCCGGCATTTTCTGTTTGAATTCCGAACTTAGAATATGTTGCTTTTTACCTTAGCAACTCCAGTTGGACCCTTGGGATTTGAACTATGGAAAGGTCCTAACCCTGACACCATCCTCTCTTCACATCTTGTCATTCCTCACGTCAACTGCCTGGACTCACTTGATCACAATCAGGGGTCAGTCATGCCCCCCACTTCGCTCTGGATCACTCACTGCAGCATTGTGAGCCTCCCCTGACTCTCTAGCCCTACATCGGGGATGATAGCACCAATTTGGGGAAGGTGCCATTAGTTTGGAGAATAGCAAATGTAACTCTATTGTGGAAAAAGGGAGGGACAGAAAAAGCAGGAAATTACAGGCCAGTTAGCTTAACATCTGTGTGAGGGAAAGGTTTAGAAGCTATTATTAAGGACCTTATAGCAGGGCACTTGGAAAAATTCAAGGCAATCAGACAGAGTCAAGTTTGCAAAAGGGAAATCATGTTGAACCAATTTATTGGATGTGGATATGCCGGCGTTGGACCGGGGTGGGCACAGTAAGAAGTCTTACAACACCAGGTTAAAGTCCAACAGGCTTGTTTCTAATCACTAGCTTTCGGAGCACTGCTCCTTCCTCAGCTGAGTGAAGAGGTAGGTTCCAGAAACATATATTTATTGGAGTTCTTTGAAGAAGTAACCTGTGGATAAAGGGGAACCGGTGGATGTACTGTTCTTAGATTTCCAGAAAACATTTGATATGGTGCCACCTCAAAGGCTCAAAGGTTATTGCGGAAAATAAAAGCTCACGGTATAGGTGCGACATATTGGCACGGATAGAAGAGTGGCTGGCCAACAGGAAATAGAGAGTAGGTATAAATGGGTCCTTTTCTACCTGGCAGGATGTGACAGATGGTGTGCCACAGAATTCAGTGCAGGGGCCTCAACACTTCACAATTTATATAAATAACTTGGATAACGGGACTGAAGGTGCAGTTGGTGAATTTGTTGATGAAATAAAGGAAGATACAGAAGTTAGATGTGAAGAGGAACATAAGGTGGCTATAATGGGATGTAGACTGGTTAAGTGAGTGGGCAAATATCTGGCAAATGTGGGAAAACGTGAAACTGACCATTTTGGCAGGAAGAATAACGAAGAAGCTGATTATCTGAATGGTGAGAGATTGCAGAGCTCTGAGCTGCAGAGGGATCTGGGTGTCCTAGTGCATGAATCACAAAAGGCTGGTAGACAGGTACAGCAATAGTTAGGAATGTTAATAGAGGCGGGATGGTGGAACAGTGGTTAGCACTGCTGCATCACGGCGCTGAGGACCCGGGTTTGATCCCGGCCCTGGGTCACTGTCCGTGTGGAGTTTGCACATTCTTCCCGTGTTTGCGTGGGTTTAGCCCCCACAACCCAAAGATGTGCAGGCTAGGTGGATTGGCCACGCTAAATTGCCCCTTAATTGGAAAAAAGAATTGGATACTCTAAATTTATTTTTGAAAAAGGAAAGCTAATAGAATGTTATAATTTATTGTGAGGGGAATTGAACATAAAAGTAGGGAGGTTGTGCTAGTACAGGGCACTAGTGAGATCATATCTGGAGTATTGTATACAGTATCGGTCTCCTTATTTAAGGAAAGATGTAGATGCATGAGAAGCATTTCAGAGAATGTTTACTAGATTAATACCAGGAATGGATGGGTTGACGTATGAGGAAAGGTTGAAGAGGCTAGGCTTGAATCCACTGCAGTTTAGTAGAGTGAGATGTCATGAATCTCCCTGGAGACAGCAGTAGGCAGTATTCCAAGGGCCTGAATTAGTATGCGCCTCTCTTGGCAACGAGTTTAGAACAGCAGTTTACATAATAATCAAGTGTGAATATTTTATGGAGGAGAAACAGATTATAGACAAGTGGGAAGGTCCATAACATATACAGATGATAATGTATAGTCAAGAAAGTTGATCGGAGCAGACAGCCGAATACCCAGACAGAATCAAAGACAATATAATTGTCCAGACCCAAAGAAGCCAGAGGTAGATAAAATCTAACAGTCTCAGAAAGCAAACAGGTCAGTTTCCAGCCACCAAGCCTGAAGGCCACGTTTACAGCAAACAAACTTCTAACTCTATGAGCGAAATGTATTATCTCCAAATTTACACATGTGACAAAGTTGGGTGGGAGGGTGAGCTGTGAGGAGGATGCAGAGATGCTTCAGTGGGATTTGGACAGGCTGAGTGAGTGGACAGATGCATGGCAGATGCAGTAAAAATGTGGATAAATGTGAGGTTATCCACTTCGGTAGCAAAACTAGGAAGGCAGATTATTATTTGAATGGGTGTAAATTGAGAGAGGCGGATACTCAGCGAGACTTTGGTGTCCTCGTGCATCAGTCGCTGGAAGTATGCGCGCAGGTACAGCCGGCAGTAAAGAAGGCAAATGGGATGTTGGCCTTCATAGCAAGAGGATCTGAGTATAGGAATAGAGATGTTTCACTGCGATTATATAGGGCATTGGTGAGGCCACACCTGGAGTATTGTGGGCAGTTTTGGTGTCCTTATCTGAGGAAGGATGTACTTGCTACGGAGGGAGGGCAGCGAAGGTTTACCAGGCTGATTCCTGGGATGGCAGGACTGTCATATGAGGAGAGACTAAGTCGGTTAGGATTATAGTCATTGGAGTTTAGAACAGTGAGAGGTGATCTCACAGAAAATGATAAAATTCTAACAGGGATAAGACAGGGTAGATTCAGAAAGAATGTTCCCGATGGTGGGGGAGTCCAGAACTAGGGGTTAGAGTTTGAGGATAAGGGGCAAATCTTTAAGTACTGAGGTGAGGAGAAATTTCTTCGCCCAGAGAGTGGTGAATCTGGGGAATTCACTACCACAGAAAGTAGTTGAGACCAAAACGTTGTGTAATTTCACGAAGGAATTAGATACAGCTCTTTTGGCTAAAGGGATCGAGGGATATCGGGGAAGTCGGGATCAGGGTATTGAACTTGATGATCATCCATAATCATGATGAATGACGGAGCAGGCTCGAAGGGCTGAATGGCCTCCTCCTGTTTCTATTTGCTATGTATGTTTCTCAGCACCAAGGCAATGCAGAAAACATTCATAACAAAGCAAAACTACACTCCCCCACAGACCTGTCCTCACAAATAACATCAGCTTGCTTTGTGCCAAAGAGGCGACTTGATTGAAACAAGGTGGGCGCGATTGAACTAATTGGGAACAAAGTCTCGTAGCGGGCACGTTTAGCCACGTGTTTCCCGGCACGCGCAGTGCTGAGAATCAAATGGCTATAAAACGCCACAAGCATTGTATAAGGGAAGGCATGGCTGAGGTCGCACATAGCCCCGTTTTCTGCCTTCATAGCTCCTCCAGGCCCCAACGCACTATGGGAGGGTCCCTGGCCACCCCCACATCCCCCCTAACAGCTGCATAGGTCACTCCCAGCCCAATCGGCAGCACACAAAAGATGCCAGCTTGGCAGTACCAACCTGGCACCACCTATGCCAGCTGGCAGTTCCATCTGGGCACCTTGATAGTGCCAGGTTGGTGCCACTGCCAAAATGCCAAGGTGCACACCCTGCCCACAAGGGCATGTACCTGGGGCCTCCGATCCCCTGGGAGACCCCTACAAGTGCCATTCTGTGTGGTCCCCACTTGCCCAAAGTCTCCAAGGCAAGGGGATAGGTCCCCCTGCCTCGGGTAACTCGGGAATCTGCACAATAGAGTGAGACTAGCTCTCTCCCTCTAAAATGCAGACTTGCTAAAAGGTGATCCTGCCCACAATGGGCGGGATTCACATCGCAAAGTCTTGCGAGATCGCATTAGATCTTGCAAGCTGGGTGGATCCTGGGGTCTCATAGCTTATGGCAGAGCTGGATAGATAGCCTATTTGGCATGATGCTAAACGAGATGTGCTTATTCTGTAGGGTAAACATTTTTGGAATGTGGGAAGAGAAGTTTGTGCACAGCACGCTCCCAGAAGCAGGAATGTGATATTGGCCAGATAACCTGATTTTTTAGTGATGCTGATTGAGGGATAAATATTGACCAGAACACTGGGCAGCGCTCCCCTGTTCCTCAGAATATTTCATGCCCACCTTGGAGGGCAGGGTGAGACCTGGTTTACTGTACCATTTGACAGACAGCAGCTGCGACAGGGCAGCACTGGGATTGTCGGCTCAGATTTCTGTGCTCCAGTCTCTCGGGTTGGCATTTGAACCCACAACCTCGTGATTCAGAGATGAGATGGCTGCCACGGGCGTGGGCATCCCTAAGCATTAAGCGTGCATGGATTATGCAATTGCAGAAAACAGGATGTGGAATCATTCAATGAGCTCTAAACCGGCCAGCAAACAACTCAGCCCAGGCCTGCGGTATTATTGATTCAAGGGTGATCCTGGGAAGTTTTTGACTCCAGCTCTGAATGATACCTCCTCGGATTCCACTTTATAATTCTGTAGCAGCGCTACGGGATCAACCTTTAACTAATCGCTCGCTAACAGCCAATTTAAGATAATCAGTTAAGCTCATAACGTGGCTCATTTATACTTGCTGGAAGTGACATATATTCATACACAGGGCCCTGCTCTCTGCAAACAAAAGCAATATGTTCAAGCTTTGTGCCTTTTTTTTTTAAATTTAGAGTACCCAATTCATTTTTTCCAATTAAGGGGCAATTTAGCGTGGCCAATCCACCTACCCTGCGCATCTTTGGGTTGTGGGGGTGAAACCCACGCAAACACAGGGAGAATGTGCAAACGCCACATGGACAGTGACCCAGGGCCGGGATCGAACCCGGGACCTCTGCACTGTGAGGCCACAGGGCTAACCCACTGCGCCACCGTGCTGCCCTGAGCTTTGTGCATTTTTTGAATTGCCCGGGAGCATGGGGAGCTTCTAATTCCATGTTGCTTTCTCCATGCCAATGCCTCAGCCAATCCGTGTAAATCGTGCCAACCAATCAGCATCCTTTTCTCCTGTTGTATAAACTGTGGTGATTGTTTGAAGTTTGACATTCTTGCATTTGTCCTGATGGACGTAAGCTTAAACACTTCAGCAACATGGCTCTCTTTCCAGCAATAACCTTGGATTCTTCTTGCAACGGGATAGTATATATGATGGGGTGAATGGCCTTTGCCTGGTTTGGTGAGGGTCTGTGTCCGTCTGGTCTCAGTGGCTGAGGTACAGGTCCAGCAATTGAAGTTTTAAGCAGCCACTATTGAGTGGGCGGAGCAATAGTTACCCCGGAGGCAGTCTTAGCTTAAAGCGCGTGGGCGATCCGCGTAGATTCCTCTGCTGCCTCGGGAAATCCAATTCATTTCTAAGACGCAGCCTCAACTAAAGCCACAGGAGAAAGATCACTGGGACATTGAAATTAAAATGGTGTTTGTGTCATTTATCAGTTATAAAAACAGTGGAAATGAAAATAAATGTTTTGCTTGGTAGAACAGAAAGGTTGAGGAGAGACATATTGTCGAAACTTTTCATTTTGCACTAATCAGGTCAGCTGTTAGAATGTCAAATTTCAAAGCATCGCAACAATTATAGTTTAAATCATGTTTGAAATTTGGTACTCTTGGGCAAAATTCTCCGACCCCCACGCAGGGTCGGAGAATTGCCCGGGGCCGCCGAGAATCCCACTCCCGCCACTTCCTGAATTCTCCCACCCGCCAAAAGTCGGCGTTCTGCAAATCCCGTCGCCCGCCTCGGGGAATGGCTGGCGCTGGCGGGATGCCACGGTTTTATGAGCTTTCGGATGGGCCGAAGTCCCGCCGACGTGGCCACGGGTCACGTCGGCGAAAATCAAAGTTGGTTTATAACGGCGTCAACCATTGATGATGGATGATGCCGTTCAGCTTGGAGGTGGGTGACAAGCCGGGGAGAGAGAGAAATTACTAACTTCGAGTGCCGGGGGGTTGGGGGGGGGGGGGGGGGGGGGGGGGTGGGAAGAGAGAGAGAGAAATTACTAACTTCAAGTGCCAGTGGCGGGGGGGGGGGGGGGTTGGGAAGAGAGAGAGAGAAATGACAAACTGCGAGTGCCGGTGGGTTGGGGGGGTTGCGGGGGGGATAAGGGCAAAGATTACATGTTGTCTTCCCCACCACCACCCTACCCCCACCCAACACCAACACCCTCACTCCCCCCTCACCCACCCAGCACCAACACCCTAACACCTCCCCAACCATTTCCACCCCACCTGAATGTACAACACCCCTCCATTGCACATCCACCTGCGACACAATGGGCCCGGCTCACAGGGTTGCCGGTGGAAGCGTGTCTATTGCAGGCCATGGAGGATGATGGCGTCACGCACTGCGATGAGCTCCTGGCTCCACATCGTTGTACAATGTCTGACCCATGGCCACAGTGCCACCATCCTTCCGGACCATCCACCCGGACCATCCACCCGGACCATCCCTGCATGCAGCCGTCACACTGCAGCGCTCGGTCCCGTCCTCTGCCCAGAGGGACTGAGAGGGTGGGCTAGGTGAAGGGGGGGCACACTCACCTTAGGCCGACATCAGACCCCTCCTCACACACTGGCACCCAACCTACATGACACCCCTGCACGCTTCGGACAGAACACAAAGGCAGCTTCTGTAGGTGTGTAAGTGATTTTAATAACAGAAAGTCCATACATGTGCCCTAGCCCCTGAAACTAGTCTGTGCCCTTCACCCGTGCCAACTTGCTACGTGTCTATTTTTCTGGTCTTACGGGCCTTTTGACTATGCCTAGGTGGTTCCCCAGACGGTACAGCAGGACTGGAGGTGGACTCCTGCGATTCCTGCCCTGTGACTCGGGATCCCTTTAGCGGACGTTTCCTGGGGCGGCCCGGCCTGGATGGGCCAGGCTGTGGCTCGGGCGACTGGGATGGTGAGCTGCCAGCCTGTCCTGCCCGCTGCCCACCAGATGCACCTGGGATGGGGGGGGGGGGGGGAGTCCGAAGTGACGCGGTGTTCTGGGACCTCCCCTACAGGGGACCCGGGGCGGGCTTCAGCACCTCCTCCTCCCTCAAGGTGCCCGATGGCCCCCGGGCCTCTACATGGGTCGGGGGTGTGAATGGACCGGCCATCCAACGCTCCTCCGACACCTGGCGCTGCCAGTCCTGGAGGCCCGTGCTGGTATCGACAAGGGTCCTCAGATCCGCAGCCATGGAGCTCAGGGAGTTGGCCATCCCTGTTTGGTTTTTGGCGACGCCGGCGAGCTGATGGACAATGGCACCGATGCACTCAGCGATGGCCTGCAGAGACTGGGTCATTGCCTGCAGAGACTGGGCCATTGCCTGCTGAGACTGGGCCATTGCCTGCTGAGACTGGGCCATTGCCTGCAGAGACTGAGCCACTGCCTGCTGAGACTGGGCCATTGCCTGCTGAGACTGGGCCATTGCCTGCTGAGACTGGGCCATTGCCTGCTGAGACTGGGCCATTGCCTGCAGAGACTGAGCCACTGCCTGCAGAGACTGGGCCATTGCCTGCAGAGACTGAGCCACTGCCTGCAGAGACTGGGCCATTGCCTGCAGAGACTGAGCCATTGCCTGCAGATACTGAGCCACTGCCTGCAGAGACTGAGCCACTGCCTGCCGAGACTGAGCCACTGCCTGCAGAGACTGGGTCATTGCCTGCAGAGACTGGGTCATTGCCTGCAGAGACTGGGTCATTGCCTGCAGAGACTGAGCCACTGCCTGCAGAAACTGGGCCATTGCCTGCAGAGACTGGGTCATTGCCTGCAGAGACTGAGCCACTGCCTGCAGAAACTGGGCCATTGCCTGCAGAGACTGAGCCATTGCCTGCAGAGACTGAGCCACTGCCTGCAGAGACTGAGCCACTGCCTGCCGAGACTGAGCCACTGCCTGCCGAGACTGAGCCACTGCCTGCCGAGACTGAGCCACTGCCTGCAGAGACTGAGCCACTGCCTGCTGAGACTGAGCCACTGCCTGCCGAGACTGAGCCACTGCCTGCAGAGACTGGGTCATTGCCTGCAGAGACTGGGTCATTGCCCGCAGAGACTGAGCCACTGCCTGCAGAGATTGGGTCATTGCCTGCTGAGACTGAGCCACTGCCTGCAGAGACTGAGCCACTGCCTGCCGAGACTGAGCCACTGCCTGCCGAGACTGAGCCACTGCCTGCCGAGACTGAGCAACTGCCTGCCGAGACTGAGCCACTGCCTGCAGAGACTGGGTCATTGCCTGCTGAGACTGAGCCATTGCCTACAGAGACTGAGCCACTGCCTGCAGAGTCTGGGCCATTGCCTGCAGAGACTGAGCCACTGCCTGCAGAGACTGGGCCACTGCCTGCAGAGACTGGGCCATTGCCTGCAGAGACTGGGCCACTGCCTGCAGAGACTGGGCCACTGCCTGCAGAGACTGGGCCATTGCCTGCTGAGACTGAGCCACTGCCTTCTGAGACTGAGCCACTGCCTGCTGAGACTGAGCCACTGCCTGCAGAGACTGAGCCATTGCCTGCAGAGACTGGGCCATTGCCTGCAGAGACTGGGCCACTGCCTGCTGAGACTGGGCCATTGCCTGCAGAGACTGGGCCACTGCCTGCTGGGACTGGGCCACTGCCTGCTGAGACTGGGCCATTGCCTGCAGAGACTGGGCCATTGCCTGCAGAGACTGAGCCACTGCCTGCTGGGACTGGGCCATTGCCTGCAGAGACTGGGCCATTGCCTGCAGAGACTGGGCCATTGCCTGCAGAGACTGAGCCACTGCCTGCAGAGACTGGGCCATTGCCTGCAGAGACTGGGCCATTGCCTGCAGAGACTGGGCCACTGCCTGCAGAGACTGAGCCACTGCCTGCAGAGACTGGGCCACGGCCTGCAGAGACTGGGCCATTGCCTGCAGAGACTGAGCCACTGCCTGCAGAGACTGAGCCACTGCCTGCCGAGACTGAGCCACTGCCTGCAGAAACTGGGTCATTGCCTGCAGAGACTGGGTCATTGCCTGCAGAGACTGAGCCACTGCCTGCAGAGACTGGGTCATTGCCTGCAGAGACTGAGCCACTGCCTGCAGAGACTGGGTCATTGCCTGCAGAGACTGGGCCACTGCCTGCAGAGACTGAGCCACTGCCTGCAGAGTCTGGGCCATTACCTGCAGAGACTGAGCCACTGCCTGCAGAGACTGAGCCACTGCCTGCCGAGACTGAGCCACTGCCTGCCGAGACTGAGCCACTGCCTGCCGAGACTGAGCCACTGCCTGCCGAGACTGAGCCACTGCCTGCAGAGACTGAGCCACTGCCTGCCGAGACTGAGCCACTGCCTGCAGAGACTGGGTCATTGCCTGCAGAAACTGGGTCATTGCCCGCAGAGACTGAGCCACTGCCTGCAGAGACTGAGCCACTGCCTGCAGAGACTGGGCCACTGCCTGCAGAGATTGGGTCATTGCCTGCTGAGACTGAGCCACTGCCTGCAGAGACTGAGCCACTGCCTGCAGAATCTGGGCCATTGCCTGCAGAGACTGGGCCATTGCTTGCAGAGACTGAGCCACTGCCTGCAGAGACTGAGCCACTGCCTGCAGAGACTGGGTCATTGCCTGCAGAGACTGGGCCATTGCCTGCTGAGACTGGGCCATTGCCTGCAGAGACTGGGCCATTGCCTGCAGAGACTGGGCCATGGCCTGCAGAGACTGAGCCACTGCCTGCAGAGACTGAGCCACTGCCTGCAGAGACTGGGCCATGGCCTGCAGAGACTGCGCCATGGCCTGCAGAGACAGGGCCACAACTTTGAGCGCCTCTGCCATCTGCCGCTGGGTCTGGCTCATGGCTTCCTGTGAGAGGGAAGCCACATCCTGGGCCATGGACGCCGACTGCATGGACAGCCCCAGACCTTGCCAACTGCGACCCATGTCGGACACCGTTGCACCCATTGCCTCCACCGCGGACGCCACCCGTGCGGTTTCAGCCTGGGTGGCATGACCAGCACGACTCCCAGCTCCTGGACACGGGTGGACTCCTCCACCTGGGGCTGGTTTAGCTCACAAGGCTAAACCGCTGGCTTTTAAAGCAGACCAAGCAGGCCAGCAGCACGGTTCGATTCCCGTACCAGCCTCCCCGGACAGGCGCCGGAATGTGGCGACTAGGGGCTTTTCACAGTAACTTCATTGAAGCCTACTCGTGACAATAAGCGATTTTCATTTCATTTTCATTTCACCTGCGTCTGCAGCCGCTGCAAGGCGGCCGTCACCCCCTTCCTTCGACCCAGGCTTGGTGGCTGCAGCGGGTCCATGGGTGGGTGTGTTAACTCCAGGAACCCGGAACCCGTCCGGGCGGCAGATGTTTGCTTGGGCCAGGATGCCCTCCGACCTCCCGGCCCCTCTGCTGCTCCTACCTCCACCTGCTGTACCGGGACAACAGTGTTGTTCCCACCAGCGAGTGAACCAGAAGCCTCATCACTAAATAGCCCAGCCGGGGTGGGTGTCTCTGCGATGGTGGAGGGTGTTGGAGACAGCTGTGCCGTTGTGATGTGCGCATCCTCAGAGTCCGAGTCCATGGTCCCCTGGTGTACACCCATCCGCTCAGTGAGTTCCGTCTCATGGGTGGCAGTGTCCTGGGTAGGGGTGTCCAGGCTCAGGGGCGATGGGGCCTCTGGCCTGTAACGCCCGCAGGATGCCCCAGGGCGGCCACAGGAGAGGGAGCGACCCGGCCCCTCTGGCCTGCCACAACTCCAGCCCCCCCCCCCAGGGTGGGAGAGACGTGCAGCTAAACTCAGACGGGTTCCGCGACGCAGGCTTCTGAGACGCAGCGATGAAGGGAGCAGCCAGAGGCCCCCATCACACCCCTACCCAGGACACTGCCACCCATGAGACGGGACTAACTGAGCGGATGGGTGAACACCAGGGGACCATGGACTCGGACTCTGAGGATGCGCACATCCTGGTATGACCCCCCCCCCCCCCCCCACTTCCCAACTTGTCCCTCCCCCACCAGGCCCAACCCCAACCTCCGGTCTGACGACCCCAGTCCCACCCCATCCCCTCCGGTCTGACCTCAGCCACCCGCCCAACCTGACACCCCAGCGCATACCCCCTTCCCGCTTTCCGGTGCGACCACGTCTGACCCCCCCCCCCCCCCACTCCCTGATTGCCCCCCCCCCCCCCACCAGTCTGACCCCACCCTCTCCGGTCCTACCCTCCCTCCAGTCCGACCCTCCCCCTTCCAAGACTGAACCCCCCATCACCAACTGAAACCCCCCCTCATTCAGGACTGACCCCCCCTCCCTCCTGGTCCGACCCCTCCCCCGGTATGACCCCTCCACTCCCCGCAATCCTGACTGGAGCCCACCCCCTCCCAGTCTGAGCCCAACACCATCTCTCCGATCTCCCCCCACTACCCCCCACCAAAGCCACCCCACCTTGCCCCCCCCCCCCCCCCCCCCCCACCTTCTCTTCCTCCTAAATCACTAACCTTTAAGCCCCCCCGGCTTCACCTGCCAATACGAACGCAGAATGGCCTGGTCTGCGGCCATGCATGAGCATGGCAGTGTCCTGCGGCAGCCGCGCTGTACAACACGACGCCGGGCATGCGCGGACCTGGCCTGCCAGAAACTGCCCCCCTGTAACCAGCCTCGCCACCCCCCCCCCCCCCCCGACCACCCCACCAGCCGCCCCAGTCCTCTGAAGCCACCCCGCCAATGGAACGGCCCCTCCCCCCTGGACATAGTCTGCAGCCGCCACGCGAGGTCCCTGAACGGTGTGAGCACACGCAGGCGACGTCGTCAGGGACTCGGCCCTTTGGGGACGGAGCATCGTGGGGGGGGGGGGGGGGGGGGGGTGGACCCCAGGTGACATCCTGAGGCCGTCCATATGGAGTGTGGCAACTCCCCGAGTATCCCATTATTGAGGGGGCGAAGCATCGCAAATATGGCACTGCCCCCGATTCTGGCGTAAATATGGATTCGCCGGCCAATCGCCGGATGCGATTTCGACATCAGCGATCGGAGAATGCAGCCCCCTGTGTTTGGCCAAGAGTCAAGAATCATCCAATCAGGTGAAGAGTCTGCTTGCCTTATGATAAGCTCTGGGGCTGGGTGGGGAGGGGGGGTGCTGCGATGGAGGGGTGGTCAGGCAAGGAATGGCTGGAGCCTGGGGGGAGGGGGGGTGCTGCGATGGAGGGGGGGTCAGGCAAGGAATGGCCGGAGCCTGGGGGGTCAGTTGGTGGCAATAGGTCATGTGACTGAAGCTCCAGGAATACATCCAAGCAGAGTTGGTAACTCTGAGCTTCAAGCGCCCACACATTGAGAACCGACAGAATGGGGGGCGGGGGGGGGGGGGGGGCGCATGATCATTTTGGGGCTGGGGTGGGGACAGAGGGACTACTACCAAAATAAATCAATATCAAATAATTCTAGGTAATGTGTCTGTGTTGAACAACCATTGGATAGTCCCAGATACAGGGAAAGGAGGAAAATCTGGGCACGGAATTGCTCCACACACATGTTACTGGCCCGTTATTAATCAGGAGCCTGTGCAGGTTAAATAATGGGGCGTCGACTGATTTATAAACTGAGCTGACAGACTGTTTAACTGCAATAAACAACAATCACATTCCGCACTGAAGACCACCCGGGGGCTGTGTGAGTGGTGCTGAGGGGGGGGCAGTGGGCAGGATGGGGGCACTAGGGAATGGGGCGGGGGGGGGCGAGGCGGGTGGGGGGAACTCAAGGCAAGGGGCTGTTGGGAATGAAGTTGAGAGGTTTACACCTTTTATTAAAGCAACAATCCCCAGTTTGCAATCAAGGACAAGGTTACCCTGCAATTTAATCTAACGTCGTTAAAGGAATCTGTCCCATTGAGCCTGTTTGACTCTGACTCCCACAGTGCCTGAGTGGAATGTCAGGGTCAGGGCCCTATGACAGTGACAATTTAGCAAGAATGCAGGAGGTGGAGGGCGACCAATGTTAAACCCACCCTCGGAACCTGGAGGGAGTAAAGGACAGAGTGAGTGACAGAAAGAGAGTGAAGAAACAGGGGCGAGAGCGGGGCAGAGAGAGTGAGAAAGTGAAAGAAAGTGAGCAATCGAGTGAAGGAAAAAGAGCAAGAGAGTGGAACAGGAGAGAAAGAGAGTGAGAGAGTTGGAGAAAGAAAGAGAGTGTGTGATAGACAGTGAGAGTGAGAGAGCGTGAAAGGGATTGAGAGTGAGCAAGAGAAAGAGGGAGATTGAGCGAAAGAAAAAGAGCAAGCAAAGGAATGAAGGAGAGCCTGACTGAGAGCAGCAAGAGAGAGTGAGCGAGAGACAGAGAGTGAATGAGAGAGAGAGAGTGAATGAGCGAGAGAGAGTGAGCGAGAGACAGAGAGAGAGTGAGTGAGAGAGAGAGAGTGAACGAGAGACAGGAAGAGTGAATGAGAGAGAATGGAAGTGAGTGAGAGAGAGAGAGAGTGAACGAGAGACAGGAAGAGTGAATGAGAGAGAGTGGAAGTGAGAGAGAGAGAGAGAGAGAGTGGAGCGAGAGACAGGAAGAGTGAATGAGAGAGAGTGGAAGTGAGTGAGAGAGGAGAGAGAGAGAGAGAGTGAAAGAGAGAGAGAGAGTGAGCGAGAGACAGAAAGAGTGAATGAGAGAGAGTGGAAGTGAGTGAGAGAGAGAGAGTGAGCAAGAGACAGGAAGAGTGAATGAGGGAGAGAGCGAGTGAGAGAGAGAGAGAGTGAGCAAGAGACAGGAAGAGTGAATGAGAGAGAGAGTGAATGAGAGAGAGAGAGTGAGCGAGAGACAGAAAGAGTGAATGAGAGAGAGTGGAAGTGAGTGAGAGAGAGAGAGAGAGTGAGCAAGAGACAGGAAGAGTGAATGAGAGAGAGTGGAAGTGAGTGAGAGAGAGAGTGAGCGAGAGACAGGAAGAGTGAATGAGAGAGAGTGGAAGTGAGTGAGAGAGAGAGAGAGAGTGAGCAAGAGACAGGAAGAGTGATTGAGAGAGAGTGGAAGTGAGTGAGAGAGAGAGAGAGTGAGCGAGAGACAGGAAGAGTGAATGAGAGAGAGTGGAAATGAGTGAGAGAGAGAGAGTGAACGAGAGACAGGAAGAGTGAATGAGAGAGAGTGGAAATGAGTGAGAGAGAGAGAGTGAACAAGAGACAGGAAGAGTGAAAGAGAGAGAGGAAGTGAGTGAGAGAGAGAGTGAGCGAGAGACAGGAAGAGTGAATGAGGGAGAGTGGAAGTGAGTGAGAGAGAGAGTGAGCAAGAGACAGGAAGAGTGAATGAGAGAGAGTGGAAGTGAGTGAGAGAGAGTGAGCGAGAGACAGGAAGAGTGAATGAGAGAGAGTGGAAATGAGTGAGAGAGAGAGAGAGTGAGCGAGAGACAGGAAGAGTGAATGAGAGAGAGTGGAAATGAGTGAGAGAGAGAGTGAGCAAGAGACAGGAAGAGTGAATGAGAGAGAGTGGAAGTGAGTGAGAGAGAGAGAGTGAACGAGAGACAGGAAGAGTGAATGAGGGAGAGTGGAAATGAGTGAGAGAGAGAGTGAACGAGAGACAGGAAGAGTGAATGAGGGAGAGTGGATGTGAGTGAGAGAGAGAGAGTGAGCGAGAGACAGGAAGAGTGAATGAGAGAGAGTGGAAGTGAGTGAGAGAGAGAGAGTGAGCGAGAGACAGGAAGAGTGAATGAGAGAGAGTGGAAATGAGTGAGAGAGAGAGTGAGCGAGAGACAGGAAGAGTGAAAGAGAGAGAGAGTGAGAGTGAGAGAGAGAGAGTGAGCGAGAGACAGGAAGAGTAAATGAGAGAGAGTGGAAGTGAGTGAGAGAGAGAGTGAGCGAGAGACAGGAAGAGTGAATGAGAGAGAGAGTGAGTGAGAGAGAGAGAGTGAACGAGAGACAGGAAGAGTGAATGAGAGAGAGTGGAAATGAGTGAGAGAGAGAGAGTGAGCGAGAGACAGGAAGAGTGAATGAGGGAGAGTAGAAGTGAGTGAGAGAGAGAGTGAGCGAGAGACAGGAAGAGTGAATGAGGGAGAGTGGAAGTGAGTGAGAGAGAGAGAGAGTGAGCGAGAGACTGGAAGAGTGAATGAGAGAGAGTGGAAGTGAGTGAGAGAGAGAGAGTGAGCGAGAGACAGGAAGAGTGAATGAGAGTGGAAGTGAGTGAGAGAGAGAGAGAGTGAGCAAGAGACAGGAAGAGTGAATGAGAGAGAGTGGAAGTGAGTGAGAGAGAGAGAGTGAACGAGAGACAGGAAGAGTGAATGAGAAAGAGTGGAAGTGAGTGAGAGAGAGAGAGAGTGAGCGAGAGACAGGAAGAGTGAATGAGAGAGAGTGGAAGTGAGTGAGAGAGAGAGAGTGAGCGAGAGACAGGAAGAGTGAATGAGAGTGGAAGTGAGTGAGAGAGAGAGAGAGTGAGCAAGAGACAGGAAGAGTGAATGAGAGAGAGTGGAAGTGAGTGAGAGAGAGAGAGTGAACGAGAGACAGGAAGAGTGAATGAGAGAGAGTGGAAGTGAGTGAGAGAGAGAGAGAGTGAGCGAGAGACAGGAAGAGTGAATGAGAGAGAGTGGAAGTGAGTGAGAGAGAGAGTGAGCGAGAGACAGGAAGAGTGAATGAGAGAGAGTGGAAATGAGTGAGAGAGAGAGAGAGTGAACGAGAGACAGGAAGAGTGAATGAGTTAGAGAGTGAATGAGAGAGAGTGGAAGTGAGTGAGAGAGAGAGAGTGAGCGAGAGACAGAAAGAGTGAATGAGAGTGGTAGTGAGTGAGAGAGAGAGAGAGTGAGCAAGAGACAGGAAGAGTGAATGAGGGAGAGAGCGAGTGAGAGAGAGAGAGAGTGAGCGAGAGACAGGAAGGGTGAATGAGAGAGAGTGGAAGTGAGTGAGAGAGAGAGAGAGTGAGCGAGAGACAGGAAAATTGAATGAGAGAGAGTGGAAATGAGTGAGAGAGAGAGAGAGTGAACGAGAGACCGGAAGAGTGAATGAGAGAGAGTGGAAGTGAGTGAGAGAGAGAGAGTGAACGAGAGACAGGAAGAGTGAATGAGAGAGAGTGGAAGTGAGTGAGAGAGAGAGAGAGTGAGCGAGAGACAGGAAGAGTGAATGAGAGAGAGTGGAAGTGAGTGAGAGAGAGAGTGAGCGAGAGACAGGAAGAGTGAATGAGAGAGAGTGGAAATGAGTGAGAGAGAGAGTGAGCGAGAGACAGGAAGAGTGAATGAGAGAGAGTGGAAATGAGTGAGAGAGAGAGAGTGAACGAGAGACAGGAAGAGTGAATGAGAGAGAGTGGAAATGAGTGAGAGAGAGAGAGAGAGTGAGCGAGAGACGGGAAGAGTGAATGAGAGAGAGTGGAAGTGAGTGAGAGAGAGAGAGTGAACGAGAGACAGGAAGAGTGAATGAGGGAGAGTGGAAGTGAGTGAGAGAGAGAGTGAACGAGAGACAGGAAGAGTGAATGAGGGAGAGTGGAAGTGAGTGAGAGAGAGAGAGAGTGAACGAGAGACAGGAAGAGTGAATGAGGGAGAGTGGAAGTGAGTGAGAGAGAGAGTGAGCGAGAGACAGGAAGAGTGAATGAGGGAGAGTTTGCCCGTTACTGCTGCTGGTAAGGATGGAGAATGTGTGTGTATCCCACTCCATATATTTGAGTGCACCAACCTGGGCTGATGCTTCTCGAGCAGCAGTGAGGGACTGATACACTGTCAGACAGTTCAAAACAAGGCTCTATCTGCACTCGTGCAAATGTGAAATATTCTGTCTCATTATTTTGAAGAGAAAGGAAATTCTCCCCAGTGTCCTAGTCAATACCCATCCCATAACGAACACTGTCAGGATAGAGTATCTGGCTGTTATCACATTGCCACCTGTGGGATCATTCTGTGCACAAATTGGCCGCTGCATTTTCGTCATTCCAGAAGTGTCAATACTTCAAAATTGGTTCATTGGTTGAAAAGCCCTTGGAGATGTCCTGAAGCTGTGAAAGGTGCTACAGAAATTAAAGTTCATTTCTAAATTGCCCTTCTAACGGAAAATTGAACAATGTCTGTGTATATTCCCATAAAGGACAGATGTGGCGAAGTTACAGGAGGTGCAGCTTTAAAATGCGGCATTTTGGGAATGCAGATTGTTCAGTGACTCGTTAAGTACAGAGAAAAGAAAACAGGTATATTCTCCGTCTGGTGTTAATGACAGTCCTGGACCCTACTCTGGACAGGGGCTGACGTTTGTGGTTGAACCACCTTTGATTTAAAAGCTGCTTTTGCATTTTTAATATAATTTATTCTCCCCTGTGAGGAATCTTAAAGAAAAAACAAAATTTTTGCTGGAAGCCTGAAGTTGAAACCACAAGATTGCTGGAAATATAACGACGGTTCGATGAGTACTCGAGCGAGCGAAAGAAGTTGCCTTTTCAGATGTGGTCTATCTAAACATTGTCCACCTTGTGTCACAATTGGTCAGGAGCGGAGCTGGGGGAAGAATCCCTTTCAACTGGTTTTTCATGGCAGGAATATGGCAAAGTATTTTAAATAGTGCCGACAAAAAGTAGTAATTTGCGAGTGCTTGAGTGTCGAGTGTTATTCCACAATCCCATCGGGATTACATTACATCTGTGAGAGAATTATTATGTGTTTGCGGAATTACTGCTCCTCAAAAAACAATGTGGCCCCAGAATTTTTAGCTATGCAACTGGACAGACTTGTGCTTTCATTTAATTAACAAAGTGTTTTTTTGGCAAACTCTTGGACAAGTTCTAGTGAGAACATGGTCCTCTTGCTCTGTTTTCTTTTACACTCTGAGCACTCAGGATGTTTGACAAGGAGAGCTACATTAGGCAGGCAGGGTCAGCAGCAGATATGACATTCTCCAATTACGCTGCAGATTTATAAAGAGACACAATTGGCAATTGTACTGTGCTTGGGGAAACACAAAAATAGACCTGCTAACTGAGACTTTGATTTGATAGCACAAACAATATATTGTCTTCTCTCTGCTGCGTAGCATGTGGGATGGAGGAAAATAGGATGAGTAGGACGGTACCGTTCAGAGTCTTGAGCCTGTTCTGTCCTTCATTGAGATCTCAGCAGCTGCTTCGCAACCTAATTCCAGATACCTGCATTTGATTCATTCCTTGAACACCTTGGGTTAACAGAAACCTCTCTCAGAAGTCATTCCGAACTTCACCTCAAAAGATCTGTCTCTAATTTTAGCCCTTGTCCCTAGTCCCAGAAACACCAACGTGCAGATCAAATATGGTACATAGCAGGTTAATAATTCAGCTGGCAGAGAGCTGGCAGAGAGCTGACAGCTGGCAGAGAGCTGACAGCTGGCAGAGAGCTGCAGAGAGCTGACAGCTGGCAGAGAGCTGGCAGAGAGCTGACAGCTGGCAGAGAGAGCATGGTTAACACTTCAGGTGTAATGTGCCTTCAGAAATTGTTTATGTAAATTAATTCACAGGATTTGGGCATCGCTGGTTAGGCCAGCATTTATTGCCCATCCCTAATTGCCCCTTGAGAAGGTGGTGGTGAGCTGCCTTACTGAACCGCTGCCTCCTCTGTGGTGTAGGTACACCCACTGTGCTGTTAGGGAGGGAGTTTCAGGATTTTGACCCAGCGACAGGAACGGCGATGTATTTCCAAGTCGGGATGGTGTGTATCTTGGAGGGGAACCTCCAGGTGGTGGGGTTCCCAGGTATCTGCTTCTCTTGTCCTTCTAGATGGTAGTGGTCATGGGTGTGGAAAGAGCTGCCTAAGGAACGTTGGTGAGTTACTGCAGTGCATCTTGTAGATGGTACACACGGCTGCTATTGTTTGTCGGTGGTGTAAGGAGTGAATGTTTGTGGAAGGGGGAAGCAATCAAGCGGGGCTGCTTTGACCTGGATGGTGTTGAGCTTCTCAAGTGTTGTTGGAGCTGCGCTCATCCAGGCAAGTGGAGAGTATTCCATCACACTCCTGACTTGTGTCTAGTAGATGATGGGCAGATGTTGGGAGGTCAGGAGGTGAGTTACTCACTGCAGAAATTCCCAGCCTCTGACCTGCTCTTTTAGTCACAGGGGGTGATTTGGAGCCCGTGTTAACCATGCGTAGGATTGGGGGTGCGGACTGATAATCCAGAGAGAATGGGGAAATGCGATTCTCTCCAGCGCGATCGTGGGCGCGATTCTCTCAGCCCGGAGCCGGGCCGGAGAAACTCCGCAACCGGCACAGATTGTGCCAGGCTGCCCCGACAACGGCAAGCGATTCTCCGCAGAGCGGAGAATCAGCATCATTGGCGTTGGCGCGGTCAGCGTGGTGCCTCCGGGTGCCGCTCTACAGGGCCCCTCCCAGCGATTCTCAACCCAGGATGGGCCGAGCGGCCGTAACAAAATACCCGAGTCCCGCCGGCGGGAACTTGGCGTGGAAGGGTCGGGGGGCGGCCCATTGGGGGGGAGGGGGGGTCTGACCCCGGGGGAAGCCTCCGATGTGGCCTGGCCCGCGATCGGGGCCCACCAATCGGAAGGCCGGCCTCTCGGGCTGGCAGCCTCCTTTCTTCCGCGCCCCTTTAGCCCTACGCCATGTTGTGTCAGGGCCAGCGCAGAGAAGGGAGACACGCGCATGCACGCGTTGGCGCCGCTGCCCGTGGTTGCCAGTTGATGCCGGGATCAGCAGCTGGAGCGGCGTGGGTCACTCCAGTGCCATGCTGGCCCCCTGTAGGGGTCAGAATTGCTGATCCTGAGGCCATGTTGATGCCGTCGAGAAAGATGACGGCGTTTTCGATGGCGTCAACACTTAGCCTCAGGATCAGAGAATCCCGCCCCGTGTTTCCTGTTTATCCCATCCCTCGCTGGTGATGTCACGTGGTTCACGCCCACAATATATTTCAATGTAGTTACCCAGCATCCCCCACAACACATGATCCCTCCTCGCTGGCAATATCTCCGGGATGGTGGGGTGTGGGGGGGGAGGGGAGTTGATCTTCAGCTCTAATCCCGACACCCTTTAAAGATGGCACCCTGTTCTCTGTGGAGCCAGTTTCGCCGATTCTATTAGGCCCTCCCCACCCCCCACCCCAGTCCAGCAACACTTCCATTCTAATCATTCTTGCCTTTTGTGGTGAATGTGATTCACACCGGATTATAAACTGTATATACATGTGTCTATATTGTAAATGCAGTTGCACTACCTGACCACCAGGGGGAGTAGCTCTGGGAATGCTCGAGTTGTACTGGGCTTCTCCCTTGGCTCTGCCCAGGACTCCTCCCCCTGGAGCTGCTGTATAAAGATCAGTGCCACATGGCCAGCCGGCCAGTTCACCGAAAGTTCAATGGCTAATAGGCTGGCTCTGTTGTGAGTATATTAAAACCGCTATTCTAATCCTGCAAGCACGTGTCTGTAGAATTGTTGGTTCCAACACCTTTGTTTTCCAATCCTTTCCAATCTCCTCCAACCCCGTTACCCTCTGGGATCCACATTCCTCTGTTTCTGGCCTCTCCAACAGCCATGATTGAAATGATTCCACCACTGGCGGCCCTACCTTCAGCTGACTGAGTCCCAAACTCCGGAATTTCCTCCCTGAACCCCTCGGCCTCTCTCTTCTCCTTTATGATGCGCCTGAAAACTTGTCTCTCATTAAACCTTTAGTCTTCTGTTGCAGCATCTCTTCACATGGCTCAGTGTCACGTTTTGTTTTATCATGCACCTGTGAAGTGCTTTGGTGCGTTTTATTATATAAAAGGAGCTTTATATGTTTTGAGTTGTAGACGAGTCACCATTGTAATGTCAGACACAGGGCAGCCAATAGTGGGCGTTGTGTGACTGGAGGGAGCTACAGACCCAGAGAGGCATGAGGAGGTCCTGGAGGGAGGAGGAAAACAAGGAGAAGAATTTTAAATTTGAGGATTGTCGGACTGGGGTCCAACGTAGGCCAGTGAGCACAGAAGGCGGGTAATAGACAAACGGGCCTTCAGCACAGACCAATCGATCATGTTGGTCAGTGTGAGTCAGTTCTCCATTGGGCAACGTGATAGCCAATCCCATCTGCAAAGGGAGGTCGGAGGACATTTACACCAACTTTCCAAATGGCACATGCTCCTCGAGGAATGCTTGAACAGACAAGTTCACCCCGGCGTAAATTAACCCTCAATGGGTTTGATTTCTAACCGTCCACGATATGTTTTGAATGAATGGCTTCCAATCAAACATGAGGAAATTTGGGTCGGTCAATAACTTGATTTTATTCTCCTCCTTCCCGGGGACAGGAATAATTCCAGCAAACATTAGCTGTGGGGCATCTGCCCAATCCAGCGTGACTCAACTTCTAGATCCTTCTTCTGGGCACAGAATTAAGAAAAACTGACAGAATTTGATTAATCTTAAGTTTTACAAAAGAGCACACTGTAAACAATTACTGACTGAAGCATTTTCAAAGGCCAGTCGTAACAATCACAGTGGATGAGGGAAAGTTCTTGGCATGTTGTCCTGGCACCAAGCTAAACCTCGACCACAGCGGAGCCCGCCCTGTACTGATGCTTCACCATTTCCATCTCTCCATATCATTGTCAAAGGGCTTTGATGTCTCAGAGATTGTTGGCAGGAAACTCAATTTCAGCAGCAAGCTATGGATGGCACCATGAGCTCATCCTTACTGACAACCAGGTCAGCCGAATGGCTCAAACGCACCTGTAAAGAAATTTCACACATTCCTGTAGCGCCCTGCACCATCCCAGGACCTCCCTCAGTGTTTTACAGTCAGTGAAGTCCTTTTTGAAGGGTAGTCGCTGTTGGAGGGCGGGGATTGCAGCCACCTTGTGTGCAGCAAAATCCCACAAACAGGAATGAATGAATGACCAGGCGATTTACTGATGGGGGATAAATATTGGGGCCAGGACTCGGGGGAGAACCCCCGGCCCTTCTTCAAATGAATGTCTCTAAGGATTGTTCACAACCACCAGCGAGGCAGACAGAGACGCAACTTAATGTTGCATCTGGGAGATAGTGGCCCCTCGATACTGCAGTCTGGAGTGGGCCTTGAACCCACGCACACCTGACCCTAAAGAGAAAGAGCTGCCCGCTGAGCCATTGCAGTGGAAAGTCTGAAAAGGTTTAGAGAATCCTGTTTTTTTTGTTTTTTTTTAAATTTGGAGTACCCAATTCATTTTTTCCAATTAAGGGGCAGTTTAGCGTGGCCAATCCACCTACCCTGCACATCTTTGGGTTGTGGGGGCGAAACCCACGCAGACATGGGGAGAATGTGCAAACTCCACACGGACAGTGACCCAGAGACGGAATCGAACCTGGGACCTCAGCGCTGTGAGCCTGCAGTGCTAACCCACTGCGCCACCGTGCTGCCCCAGAGAATCCTGTTTGACGTTCTGTCCCACTTGGTGAGGGGGAACGACTGCAGGTAGAGGAGCTTAAAGAGTTTGCCACAGCAGAGCTCCAAGTGGGTCCACAACCGGCTCCACAGGATGGAAGTCTAGATCGGAGCACCAATGTTTCCAACCGACAACAAGCCCCCCTTACCAAAGCAAAATGTCCCCAATGAGCTTCTCAGGATCATTATCAAACCCAACTTGATGCTGAGCCACACAAAGAGATATTAGGACAGGCGACAAAGGTTTGGTCCATAAATTAGGTTTTAAGGAACGACTTTAAAGGAAAGAGTGCTGGAGACAGGGAGCGAATTCCGGAACGTAGCGCCCCAGGTAGCTGAAGGCACGGCTGCCAATGGTGAAACAATTCAAATCCAAGATGTTCAAGGGCGCTGAATTAGTGGAGCGCCAAGTTGAATGTGAGAATCTATTAATTAAAGAGTGTTTTTTAAAAAATTGGTGTCATATAGTTGATGTTAGTTAGTTTATTATTTCTTGCCCTCAAAATTCAATATGGCCCAGATCAATGGAAAGAAAGAATGACATATTGCTATAGAATATAGTAACTAAAGAGCTGAACTCCAGAGGTGAGATTAGCGTGACTGCCCTTGACATCAAGGCAGCGTTTGACCGAATGTGACATCAAAGAGCTCTGGCAAAGCTGGAGTCAATGGGAATCAGGGGAAATCTCTCCGCTGTTGGAGTCAAAGCTGGCACTATGGAAGATGGCTGTGGTGGTTGGAGGTCAATCATCCCAGTCCCGTGACATCACTGCAGGAGTTCCTCAGGGTAGTATCCGAGGCCCAACCATCTTCAGCTGCTTCCTCAATGACCTTCCTTCCATCATTAGGTCAGATGTGGGGATGTTTGCCGATGACTGCACAATGTTCAACACCATTCACGGCTTCTCAGATACTGAAGCAGTCCATGTCCAAATGCAGCACGACCTGGACAATATCCAGGCTTGGGCTGACAAGTGGCAAATTACATTTGTGCCACACAAGTGCCAGGCAATGACCATCTCTAATAGAGGAACTAACCATTACCCCTTGACATTCAATGGCATTACGATTGCTGAGTCCACTAGAATCAACATCCTGGGGGTTACCATTGACCAGAAACTGTACTGGACTAGCCATATTAATACTGTGGCTACCAGAGCAGGTCAATGTAACTCACCGCCTGACCCCCCCAAAGCCTGTCCACCATCGACAAAGCACAGGTCAGAAGTGTAATGGAATACTCTCCACTTGCCTGGATGAGTGCGGCTCCAACAACACTCAAGAAACTCAACACCATCCAGGATAGAGCAGCCCCCCTTCTACAAATATTCAATTCCTCCCCCACTGGCACACAGTAACAGCCGTGTGTACCATCTACGTGATGCAATGCAGTAACGCACCAAAGCTCCTTAGACAGCACCTTCTAAACACCTGACCACTGCCATCTAGAAGGACAAGAGCAGCAGATACCTGGGAACCCCACCACCTGGAGGTTCCCCTACAAGTCACTCACCACTCTGACTTGGAAATATATCACCGTTCCATCACTGTCACTGGGGCAACATCCTGGGACTCCCTCCCTAACAGCACTGTGGGTGTACCTACACCTCAGGGACTGCAGCGGTTCAAGAAGGCGGCTCACCACCACCTTCTGAATGGATGGGCAGTAAATGCTGACCTAACCAGCGACACCCCATAAATGTATTTTTAAAAATATGTTAACAGAACCTCCCACAATGTTAAGATGTCAAAAAGTGCGTTTCAGCCAATGAAGTATTTTGAATTGTGGGTATTGAATTGTATTGTAGGTATGTCAGGAAGGTCTCTGTAGGGTATGTCAGGAAGGTCTCTGTACGTCAGGAAGGTCTCTGTAGGGTATGTCAGGAAGGTCTCTGTATGTCAGGAAGGTCTCTGTAGGGTATGTCAGGAAGGTGTCTGTAGGGTATGTCAGGAAGGTCTCTGTATGTCAGGAAGGTCTCTGTAGGGTATGTCAGGAAGGTCTCTGTAGGGTATGTCAGGAAGGTCTCTGTAGGGTATGTCAGGAAGGTCTCTGTAGGGTATGTCAGGAAGGTCTCTGTATGTCAGGAAGGTCTCTGTATGTCAGGAAGGTCTCTGTAGGGTATGTCAGGAAGGTCTCTGTAGGGTATGTCAGGAAGGTCTCTGTATGTCAGGAAGGTCTCTGTAGGTATGTCAGGAAGGTCTCTGTATGTCAGGAAGGTCTCTGTAGGGTATGTCAGGAAGGTCTCTGTAGGGTATGTCAGGAAGGTCTCTGTAGGGTATGTCAGGAAGGTCTCTGTCGGGTATGTCAGGAAGGTCTCTGTATGTCAGGAAGGTCTCTGTAGGGTATGTCAGGAAGGTCTCTGTAGGGTATGTCAGGAAGGTCTCTGTATGTCAGGAAGGTCTCTGTATGTCAGGAAGGTCTCTGTATGTCAGGAAGGTCTCTGTATGTCAGGAAGGTCCCTGTAGGGTATGTCAGGAAGGTCTCTGTAGGGTATGTCAGGAAGGTCCCTGTAGGGTATGTCAGGAAGGTCTCTGTAGGGTATGTCAGGAAGGTCCCTGTAGGGTATGTCAGGAAGGTCTCTGTAGGGTATGTCAGGAAGGTCTCTGTATGTCAGGAAGGTCTCTGTATGTCAGGAAGGTCTCTGTAGGGTATGTCAGGAAGGTCTCTGTAGGGTATGTCAGGAAGGTCTCTATGTCAGGAAGGTCTCTGTAGGGTATGTCAGGAAGGTCTCTGTATGTCAGGAAGGTGTCTGTAGGGTATGTCAGGAAGGTGTCTGTAGGGTATGTCAGGAAGGTGTCTGTAGGGTATGTCAGGAAGGTCTCTGTAGGGTATGTCAGGAAGGTCTCTGTATGTCAGGAAGGTCTCTGTATGTCAGGAAGGTCTCTGTAGGGTATGTCAGGAAGGTCTCTGTATGTCAGGAAGGTCTCTGTAGGGTATGTCAGGAAGGTCTCTGTATGTCAGGAAGGTCTCTGTAGGGTATGTCAGGAAGGTCTCTGTATGTCAGGAAGGTCTCTGTATGTCAGGAAGGTCTCTGTAGGGTATGTCAGGAAGGTCTCTGTATGTCAGGAAGGTCTCTGTAGGTATGTCAGGAAGGTCTCTGTATGTCAGGAAGGTCTCTGTAGGTATGTCAGGAAGGGCTCTGTTCCATTGCTGGCTGTAAGGTATCACAGTAAAGAAGGTTTCAGAGTATTGGCCCACTTTCTGGAGGGAACTGTTCCAAATCATGAATAGGCAGCACATGGGGTGCCAGCTGACTCAGCATATAGCACTCACAACTCACCGACTTTGAAGGTGGTGGGTTCAAGTCCTGTTCTAGGCTTAAACTCCAAAATCCAGGTTGGCACTATAATGCAATACCGATGGAATCGTGCACTGTCAGGGGTGCCGTCTATCGCACAAGACATTACACAAAGGCCAATCTGCCCTCCCAGTTGAACAGAAAAGATTCCTTGGCATTGTTTGAAGGACAAGGGAGTATTTCTCAGGATCTTGGGCCAAATATTTCACCCTCATTCAATATCAGAAAAACAGATTTTCTGGTTATTATGAGAGTGCTGTTAGTGGGAGCTTGCTGTGCACAAATTGGTTGCCCGCTGCCTACGTTTACCAGTGAATACACTTCGAAAAAGTATTTTTTTGGCCGCAACGCACCTTGGGACATCCTGAAGGTGTGAAAGATGTTGTGGAAATGCAACTCTTTTTTTGGAACTGTTTACAGGTTGTCTCAGTTGAGCAGTTTGAGGATGATTGATGTGAGAAATCTAATACGAGACCAGTCCAGCGTTCGGGAGAATCTGACACAGCTGTCTAGTTTTAAATTAGGTAGCCGGGCACATATTGACATTGCCAATGTCCAAAATAAGAAAGTGTTTCTATTCCTGTCCCCCAACTCCAAAATGGACAAGGAGAAAACAGTAATGAAAATATAAAATTCTAGATTGGATTTTTACTCCAAGCAAAAATGATCTTAACAGAAGAGTTGCTCCAATCATAATATTGAAATGAAAGAAACAATTCTCAGTAAATAATATGTCTAATTTTATGTAGCTTGTATTACCTTAAGTAAGTGAGCCAGAAATAACAGAAACTCTTTCCGATTGTTTATTAGAAAATCTCTTTATAATATGCATGTGCAGAGAATATTTTTACTTTTAAAAAGCCGTCTGCAAGAACAGAACAAATACAGAACACCCTCAGGCGTTTTCAACATCTTTCATTCCAAAGAGATGGGACAGTAGGAATAGTGGGTTAATTGCCTTCTACCATCCAATACAATGATAATAGAGTTATTGACCAATCACAGTGATTATCTCGATCAATGAGGCTGCAACAGGCCCAGACGTGAGGTGAGGAAAACCTTTCCCCCATCCCAATGGTGGAGAGCTTCATGTCCTCACAGGTAAACCACACCAACCACGGGACATGTCACAAATTACTCAAAATACTGGAAGCCAGAATATGCACATTCTAATATTTTGCTTATGGAGCAAAGTATTTTAGCATTACTCAGAACTGCACAGGTAAATGCTTTTCGTATTGCTTTTCAATCTGTGTCAATAGTCCAAATGATGAAATAAGAGCCATTTACATTGGTGTTTATTGACAGCAAAGTGGAACAGAGATACAGAGAAACAAGGAATTCATAGACAGGTTCAATGTTTTGGGAACAGCCCTTCATAGTTTCAGTCTGATTCGCCCGGAACTGCCTGATGCCGTGTTGTTCAAAGGGTGCTTCTCAATGCACCACGAAAACTGCGAGAAACTTGACACCATCCAGGACAAAGCAGCCCACTTGATTGGCACCACCTCAAATGCCGCTGATGCCTGGTGACTGCAGCGTGTGCCATCACCAGGGTTATCCTAGGATCGTTCAGCGTTGGCTTTCCACTGGAATTCTTTCCGTTGTCTGATACAGTGACCAGTTTCTGTGAAGTGACGAGACTCTCTGATATCCCCAGCTCGCTATCTCCGCATGTTTTCCACTCACACAACCTACAAACATATTGGAACCGCAGAGTACATGTCCTGTGCAAGATATGTGGCATTCTTCCTCTTAGATTCAAACAATCCAAGTCAAGCTACAATTAATAGACAAATTAAACGTACACGAGGAATTGTGCATCAGAAAATTAGTAATATATCATTATGAACTCCTTATTAGTCATTTTCAATAAATCAACAAGCGAATATAGTTTTGTGCCAAACTAATTATTTACTAGATAGAAAATGACTAGAATTTCCCCAATTGCTTTGTGGGGGTATCCATTGCTTTCCAATGGGACTGGTCTGAGCCTTGACCTGTGTTGAGTAGTTGATCACAGCCCGAGACAGGAGTTCAGCCCAGTCTCTCCCCCTCCTCTACTTCCTCCCCCCACACCATTCTCACCATGTTGGGGCTGTGAGAGGTTCAATTGACCCCAATAAAAAGCCATTCAAACCCCAGAGATGAGTTGGCAAAGAGGTTCAAACCTGGTCTTTAAAATCAAGGGACTGCGTGATACAGGAATGATGATTGACACCCCACCCACTCTACCTCCCTCTACCTCCAACGCACAATAGCAGCAGTGTAAGCAAAGTCGCCAGAGTCCCAGATGACCATAGGCTGCTTTCCCCTTTGAGGGGGAGAGCTGACTGGTGGTGATTTAACCTGAGGGTCACCACACCTCAGGTGAGGTTGAGAAGGCGGGGCCTTCATGTATAACCTCAGCCGGTACGGGGAATTGAACCCGCGCTGTTGGCCATCACAAAACAGCTCTCCGGCCAACTGAGCTAACCTGGTGGCCAGCGTGTACCATCGACAAGATGCACCGCAGCGACTCACCAATGCTTCTTCAACAGCACCTTCCAAACCCGCAGCCTCTACCATCTAGAAGGACAAGGGCAGCAGATGCGTTGGAACAGCACAGCCTGCGGATTCTCCTCCGAGCCACACACCACCCTGACTTGGAAATATATCAGCCGTTCCTTCACTGTCGCTGGGGCAAAATCCTGAACTCACTCCCTAACAGCACAGTGGGTGTAGCTACACCTCAGGGACTGCAGCGGGTTCAAGAAGGCGGCTCACCACCCCCTCTCCAGGGAAATTAGGGATGGGCAACAAATGCAAGCTTTTCCGGGAATAAATGATAAGCTTTTTAGTGACTGAGAGGTGAGCGTTTGGCATACACAACTCTATAATGGTACAGAAAAGATAAACTACTTCAAAGCATTCCTTCAGAAGTAGAACAGGAGACCTAACCCCTGTGGGTCAGGCAGTAAATATGGATAGAGAAACTGTTTCAGATTGGTGACCATTCATTGGACCTGATAAAGGTTAAGGTGCGAGAGGTTTTAAGCAAGGCAGAAAAAAGGAGGGAAGAAAGGGGTAGAATATTGTAAGAGCTGAGCATTTTGTTATTCTGCTCTCTCTGCTGCCCCCTCAGTTGGGGAGGGGCAAATAAAGTTTGTTCACTTTCCGCTGTCGGCAGCTGATCACGTCTTAGCCTTATTCAGTGCAATACACATCAGGAAGGTGGCGACGAGGATCAGGGTGGAATTCGCTTTTCCACGCTATCTGAGAACTTAAGGACTGAAGAACGTTATAATGCACATTTTAGAACTTCTGAAGCGGATTTTGAGGAAGTCTGAGCAATTTTCTGCATGGGCACATTGTGTTCAGCTACACAATGAGTCAGCACAATTTAGAACATAGAACATAGAACAGTACAGCACAGAACAGGCCCTTCGGCCCTCAATGTCATTGAAAAACCTGCATTGAAGGTATATTTGGGGACAATTGGGAAAATTCATCCTGACCAAGGAACTGGTGTAATTACGAATGGAGGTTACACATTTGGCTGAAAGCGAATATATTAGGAGACGAGCACAAAGTAAATGTTTTCCTCTCCATAATGGGGCCAAATTCCTATGAGATGGTTCTAAGCCAGTGTTGTCCGAGAGGCCCCAGTACAATGGAATATGCTCAATTTCACGAGACTCTGGACTCATTATTTCCCGGCCAAAAAAGAGATTACATTAAGAGTGAAAGGAAGCAATTGGCAAGTGAGACTGTTGCAGATTACATTCTCAAATTAAGGAAACTCTCTCATCACTGTGGCAATGGCGCAAACTTCAAATTTGACGTCAGAGACATGTTTATGGGAGGCCTAAAGATCAGTAAAATCCCGGACAAGCTTTTGAACGAAGGCAATAAGCTGACGTGGAGAGAGGCCTGCGGCAAGACCACAGCCTTGGAATGGCAGAAAGAGATGGTTGAAAATTGCAAGGAAGTTCTTTTCCTCAGCCTGGGGTCTACAGGATTTCAGTGAGATCCAGGCCATGGCAGCCAGTGCAAGAGTTACGTCTGTGGGAAAGCCTGTCACATCCAGATGACATGGAGAAAGAGAGGAATCAATAATGTTGCAGACAGCAAAAGCACCACGTCACAGCATGCATCAGGTTGAGATCATGATCGATGTAAAGCTAGTTCAGGGATCTGAAAATCCTCAAATGAGAAAATGACAGATGTGGAAACAGAAGTTGATGTTAGCGAGCAGGAAGATCAAGAGTTGCCCTCAGGGCAGCGAGCAGGGGAAAGGGCACGTGGGGAGTAATAGGGCGGAGTATAAATTTCCAGCACCAATGAAAGTTGGAGATTCACAACTAACTTTCACGGCTGACACACCTACACTCCTGCCTGCTACCTGGCAAGGAAAGTGCGATAAGTCCCTCAGTCACATTCCCTTCTGCAAAACCGGTGTGAAATCCCCGTGCAATATATCATCATCGCTCTCTTTAACCCTGCCACTCAGACAAAACTGATCTCATAATTGAGTGCTGGGTCCTTGTCAGCTCCTTCACTGATTTCTCTGGCATGTCAAATCTTTTTGTTGTTTATTGTACTGAGTGAGACTGTAGGCAGCCATTACTGAACTAACTTTATTTACACCTCCCCAACAGAGAGGGCAGCAGAGAGCAGTACAATAAAATACTCAGCTACTGAAACAGACAACACTATGCAGAGTCCTGATTCAACCACACCTGGAACTACTCAAAGCAGTTTTGGGCATCACACTTTAAGAAGGGTATATAATCCTGAAGGGAATGCCGTGGGCATTTACCAGATTGGTAGCTGCATTTCAAGCTAAATTAAGAGGCGCGATTAAACAAACTAGGATTGAATTCCCTAGAATTTAGAAGATAATGAGGTGATTTAATCAAACTTTTCAAGATAATAAAGGGAACCGATGAGAAACTATTTTTGCTGGTTGCGGAGTCTGGGACAAGGGGGCAGAGTCTGAAGATTATAGTTAGATCTTTTTTTCTTCATTTTTAAATAAATTTGAAGTACCCAATTTAGCGCGGCCAATCCACCTACCCTGCACACTTTTGGGTTGTGGGGGTGAGACCCACGCAGTCATGGGAAGAATGAGCAAACTCCAGACGGACCCAGGGCCAGGATTCGAACCCGTGTCCTTGGCGCCGTGAGGCAGCCGTACTAACCACTGCGCTACCGTGCTGCCCCTAAAGTTAGATCTTTCAGGAGTGAAATTAGATGTAACAAGCTGAATAGAATTTACAGTGCAGAAGGAGGCCATTCGGCCCATCGAGTCTGCACCGGCTCTTGGAAAGAGCACCCTACCCAAGGTCAACACCTTCACCCTATCCCCATAACCCAGTAACCCCACCCAACACTAAGGGCAATTTTGGACACTAAGGGCAATTTATCATGGCCAATCCACCTAACCCGCACATCGTTGGACTGTGGGAGGAAACTGGAGCACCCGGAGGAAACCCACACACACACGGGGAGGATGTGCAGACTCCGCACAGACAGTGACCCAAGCCGGAATCGAACGTGGACCCTGGAGCTGTGAAGCATTTGAAAGACCTCCTTCAGTTCCTATGTACCTAACAGGGGAGGCTGTGATAGGGTGGAAGGCAGGTGCAAGACGATAGGGGGCAGCAATGGGATAAGGACAGAAATAGAAGGTGGGAATAGGGGAGGTGTGAATGGCAAATAGCAGAATCGTCAACAATAGAAGTCTGAAACAATTGGGGTGATGGTTATGATCTGGGGTAAGAGGCAAATTGAACAGTAGTACAGGGAAGCGCCTCACACAAACTATAACCAACTGATTGTTCCCTGCCTTTGTGTGGCTGTCAGGAGACTACATGGCTTCAGAGAGCAGATGGAAGGGTCGATATTCTGGCCATCTTAGTGCCGGGGAGAGGTTTGACAGACCAGTCGGTAATTTCCTGCCCATTGTCTGTTGGTGTGCGGTTCGGGAAAGTGGAAGATAAAACGCTCAAACTATTCACGTAGTGATGCTGAAGTCTTCGAGGAGATATAAACCAAATGGAATTGAATTCTCCTGCTTCACCATGTCCAACCCTGCCCCACCCAGGGTGGAGACCTGCAAACTGAAGCCCAGTGTATTTCTGACTTTGTTTGATATAATGCTGCTATGTTCGGTGTGGGCGGGGGTTCTCAGGACCGAGACGGTACCCACCTCATTGAGATATCCCACTCATATTTACGTTTCAGTGCGTCGCACATTCAACTAATGAGTCATTCACTGTCAAAATCAAGCCAGCGAGGAGTTGGACTGTTGCTATTTTTGAAAAGCTGTGGAAGTGGAGAGGAAAACAAACCCAAGTATTGGCACGTTGCCACTGAAATTCACACACACCCATCAATCACATTGCACATACTGCTTCCAGAATGCCTTCTTCAGATGCATTAATGAGATATTTGAATTAATTGGCATCATCAAGCACCAGTTTATAAAATATTCCCTTTCTCCTTTCGGATGAATCTAGTTCAAGTCTGTCCCTTAGTCCCCTTGCCCCATTTACAACCATTTTAAGATGCACTGTAGCCTGATCTTTATCACAAACACTTTGCACGCTCAGCTAATAGACGCCCATGACCAGTTCCCAAACCTCCTCTGGCTGTGAGTTGGCATTTGGTTGTTATTGCAACAAACCATTTTTTTGAAAGTGCTGGTGGATCCAACTTTGCTCCTTTGCGTCCCCCCCACTCCCCCCCCCCCCCCCCCCCCCCCCACCCCACCCACCCACCCACCCCCACCCCCACCCAACACACTTCTCCTGCCTTTCAAAAGGCACTTCTGAAAAGGAACCTTCTTCTGTGCTTAGGCAAGAGTTGCCGGCAAGCCTGTCACCGAGGCTTTGTGAGACATAGCAGGAGTTTCAAAGGCACGACACTAATGGCGCTAATATTCAGCAGTCCTGCGTTAATTCATACATGAAAAGACTCCCCCCCCCCCCCCCCCTCCTCATTTGTACCAAACTGCAAAACCGCAGAAAAGGCAAATCAATGAGTCTACAAAGATAAGAAGGGTCAATGTGGGAATGGTCATGCTGAGAAGTGGAGAGTCAGCGTTGTTTCACTATTTCAAATCCTTGGTGATGGAGAGGGAGGAATGTTCTGGAAGAAGGCAGCTCCCGGAATTGTCCCGATCTGATTTCAGTTTAGCAATCGGGTTGGGCTTGACCAGTTTAGTTCAGAAACCCGAAGGCCGTATCATCATGGTCACCATGCGTAAGGAATAACTCGGGCCTTTGAAGTAATGCCACTTTATGCCATTCAACTTCCCCAGCTTCTGTCCTGCCGAGTAATATATCCCATTCAGATTCGAAGGTCCACAGGCGTCAAACCACCAGCCTGCAAGAGGACAGATTAGAAAAATAACAGCCTAGCCACAAGGGTTATCTGCACAGTTATAGACTTAGGCAGCACAGATGGAAGCTCTTTGGGCCCTGGGCTGGGGCTTGCTCTTTGAAAGAGCTCTGTAGTTAGTCCCATTCCCTCCGCACTTCCCTCTGGAAATCAGACCCCTTCAAATATTCATCCAATTCCCTTGTGGAAATTACTATAGGATCTGCTTTCACGGCCCTTCCAAGCAGCATCTACCAGAACACAGCAACCTCCAATAATCCGAAATCAGAGAATTCACAGTGCAGAAGGAGGCCATTTGGCCCATCGAGTCTGCACCAGCCCTTGGAAAGAGCACCCCACTTAAGCCCACGCCTCCACCCTATCCCCGTAACCCCACCTAACCTTTAGGACACTAAGGGGCAATTTAGCATTGGCCAATCTGCCTACACCTGCACATCTTTGGACTGTGGGAGGAAACCGGAGCACCCGGAGGAAACCCACGCAGACACGGGGAGAACGTGCAGACTCCACGCAGTCACCCGAGGCCGGAATTGAACCCGGGACCCTGGAGCTGTGAGGCAGCAGTGCTAACCACTGTGCCACCGTTCCGCCCGATCTGTATCCCCTCCTGCCATCAGAAACATTTTCTCCTTACCTTATTCCATTTAACCCACTTCACGAGTTTGAACACATTTAATTTTCCCGTAACCATCTCTGCTCTAAGGAGAACAATCCCAGCTTTCCCAACCTCTCCACTGAACTCAAATCCCTCGTGGCTGGAACTATTCCGGTAAATCTCCCTGGACCCTCTCCAAGGGCTGGACGTGCTTTCTCAAAGTGCCGCCCTTAGTACCCCAGCTGAGGCTTACCCAGTGATTTAAGGATTTAGCATAATGTCTTTGATTTTGTTGTCTGTGTTTTATAAAATTAAGGATCCCAAATGTATTTTGAACAGTTTTATCCACTTGTCCTGCCTCCTTCAAGGATTTCTGTTTGCAAATATTATTTGTCACCCTCCATGTGTTTGCACACATCTACTCCAAACATGTTTAGTTTGCTTTTTATTTCTAACTTGTTTGACCCCTTCTCTTTCTAATCTCCCAAGACTCTGCACACACTGGGCCGGGTTTTTGTCCGCGATCAGGAAAACCCTACCTGTGCCATTTTGCGGCTCAGAAAATGAAACCCTGATCCATGTGTGACTCTATCAGGGCGTTTTGCCTTTTCTCACAAGGCTCAGGTTCATCAGGCATTTTCTGAGCCATAGTGGAGTTTGTTAGGAATGTGGGTGCGGCGATAGGTGGACAGAACCAAGAGCTGGTTTAGCACAGTGGGCTAAACAGCTGGCTTGCAATGCAGAACAAGGCCAGCAGCGCGGGTTCAATTCCCGCACCAGCCTCCCCGAACAGGCGCTGGAATGTGCCGACTAGGGGCTTTTCACAGTAACTTCATTCGAAGCCTACTTGGGACAATAAGCGATTATTATTATTATTAGATGTCCTAGGTGTTAGGTGGATTGGCCATGCTAAATTGCCCTTAGTGTAAGGTTAATGGGGGGATTGTTGGGTTACGGGTATACGGGTTACGTGGGTTTAAGTAGGGTGATCATTGCTCGGCACAACATCGAGGGCCGAAGGGCCTGTTCTGTGCTGTACTGTTCTATGTTCTATGTCCTGCCTCGGTTCATTAATACAATAGCCCAGTTCCCAACATCATTTAAAGGTCTTCCAAACCTCACCTCTCACCCTCCTCACCCATCCCTATGGCAACCCATGTTCCCTCACGTTCCCCCATGCCACTCCGTGCCAACCATGTGATCTACATGGCCACTCACCGAGAATGCACTATGTACAGTTATCAGGAGACATGCAATCGCATTTTTAAAATTAATTTTAGAGCGCCCAATTATTTTTCATCCTAATTAAGGGGCAATTTAGCATGGCCAATCCATATGCCCTGCGGATCTTTGGGTTGTGGGGGTGAGACCCATGCAGACACGGGGAGAATGTGCAAACTCCACACGGACAGTGACCCGGGGCCGGGATTGAACCTGGGACCTCGGCGCCATGAGGCAGCAGTGCTAACGACTGTGCCACCGTGCTGCCTAGGATAATAGAATAATATAAATTATTTTTAGAACTTTGGAAAACCATTCAACCTTTAACAATCTAAACATACTCTGGGAGTGATCTGCCCAAATGGAGCCAGAGTCGTGTAGTGCGCAAGGTTAGCCAGGTGTTTTCCGGTGCTCGCAGTGTCGAGAAACAGCCCAATATCTAAAGCCCATCCGGGTAGATCGGGGGTCTCAGCAGGGAACTCCCTGACGACACTGCACTTAGCCCCGTTGTTTGCACTGAGGAGCTCCACTCACTGGAACTCCTCAGTTCCAGTGCGAGATCGGGCTCATCTTTAATAGTGGGATACATATCTCGGAGTCTCGTGTGACCTAACACGATCTTGCGAGGTGTGGCGAGCTGGATAGATCCCAGAAGTGGGATCCGGCCTATCGCGTTCCGCCAAGCTACATTGCTTTTCGGGCGCAAGCGACCTGAAGATCCTGCCCCCCGAATTTAAACTCACTATTATTAATATTGGACCAAAAAACCCAAGGAATGAGTTGCCATTCTTGAAGGGCCGATGACATTTGTAAACCACATCAAACTTAAACTGTCCAATTTACGCAAACCCACTCTGTCCAATTTACGCAAACCCACTCTGTCCAATTTACGCAAACTCACTCTGTCCAATTTACGCAAACTCACTCTGTCCAATTTACGCAAACCCACTCTGTCCAATTTACGCAAACTCACTCTGTCCAATTTACGCAAACCCACTCTGTCCAATTTACGCAAACCCACTCTGTCCAATTTACGCAAACCCACTCTGTCCAATTTATGCAAACCCACTCTGTCCAATTTATGTAAACCCACTCTGTCCAATTTACGCAAACCTACTCTGTCCGCCTTGCACAAACCCACTCTGTCCAATTTACGCAAACCCACTCTGTCCAATTTATGCAAACCCACTGTGTCCAATTTACGCAAACCCACTCTGTCCACCTTGCACAAACCCACTGTGTCCAATTTACGCAAACCCACTCTGTCCAATTTACGCAAACCCACTGTGTCCAATTTACGCAAACCCACTCTGTCCACCTTGCACAAACCCACTGTGTCCAATTTACGCAAACCCACTCTGTCCAATTTATGCAAACCCACTGTGTCCAATTTACGCAAACCCACTCTGTCCACCTTGCACAAACCCACTCTGTCCACCTTGCACAAACCCACTCTGTCCACCTTGCACAAACCCACTCTGTCCACCTTGCACAAACCCACTCTGTCCACCTTGCACAAACCCACTCTGTCCAACTTGCCCAAACCCACTCTGTCCAATTTACGCAAACCCACGCTGTCCAGCTTAGACCAGTCATGCAATTTATACAAATCCAGTCGATGCAACCTATACAAGCCCAGCCTGTGCAATTTGTTCAAGGTAAGTCTGTATAATTTATGCAAGCTGATTCTGTGCATTTTATACAAACTGATTCTGTGCAATTTATACAAGCCCAGTCTATGCAACTCATACAAGTCCAGTCTGTATAATGGATTATACAAACCCAGTCTGTGTAATTTATACAATCCCAATCTGTGCAATTTATACAAGCCTGGTCTGCATAATTTATGCATACCCATCTGTGGAATTTATACAAATTCAGCTTGTGCAATTTATACAAACCCAGTCCATGTAATTTATAAAGTCACCATAGTCCCAGGTGACCATAGGCTGCTTTCCCCTTTGAGGGGGGAGAGCTAACTGGCGCTGATTTAACCTGAGGGTCACCACACCTCAGGCGAGGGGCAAGGTTGAGAAGGCGGGGCCTTCATAAATAACCTCAGCCGGTCCGGGAATTGAGCCCACGCTGCTGACCTTGCTCTGTATCTCGAATCAGCTGTCCAGCCAACTGAGCTAAACCGACCCCCATGTGTAATTTATATAAACCCAGTCAATATACTTTCATAAACTTTCACTCAGGCTAGGGCCTAACTTTAAACATCACCCAAAGTCTGTGCCAGATGTAGTTTATTCTTAAGCAAGAAACAATCCAATAATTAAAACTCACTCGATGCCAGCTCCCCGAGACAGATGTGGTGATTAATGCACAAATAAAATTGCAATTAACTATCCATTAGGAGTGGCTGACTTGGACCCCCTTACCTCCTGTTAGCATCTGAGCACACTTGCAGATGCACTTATCATGATCCAGGTCTTTGGTGCTGAAATCTGCTCCGTGTAAAACCAAACTGCTCTGTTTACCCGCCGTGCCACTGTAGCCTTTCAGGAAGAGCCTGTGAGGAACCAGAATGAGAGGGTAGCTGAGAGTCAGTGAACCACACAACACATCCGGTACTGTCAGTGTCAGGAACAAATTGCACGGGAAAGGAAGGAAAGAGGGAAACAGGGAAAGGAGGGAAGAACTTGCATTTTTATAGCATCTTTTCTCAACCTCAGTAAATCGCAAAGCACGTCCCAACCAATCAAGTACATTTGAAGTGGAGTCGCTGTTACAATATGGACACACAACAGATGAAGTGAGCACAGCAAGATCCCACAAACAACAATGTGATCACGACAACAGTAATCCTTTTAGTGATATATAAATAAAAGTGAAATACTGTGGATGTTGGAAATCTGGGGCGAAATTCTCCGAAGACCTGCGTGACGCCCATTTCCGGCGGCCAAAAGCGGTGCGGATGACTCCGGCGTGGGGGCCTTCTTTTCAGCCGGTAATCTCCGTTCACGAAAGGGCCAGCAGCGGGCTGACGCGATACGCGTCAGTTTCACCCGCTGCGGAAGTGGCGCGTTGAGAGAAAGAGAGGAACACGGCGTTGAGAGGAGAGGGGGGGGACTCGGCATTGAGAGGAGGGGGGTGGGGGGTTGCGGCGTTGAGTTGAGAGGAGAGAGGGTGGGTTGCGGCGTTGAGTTGAGAGGAGGGGGGATTGCGGCGTTGAGAGGAGAGGGGGGAGAGAGGGGGGAGAGAGGGGGGGAGAGAGGGGGGCGAGAGAGGGGGGGGGACCCAGCGTTGAGAGGAGAGGGGGGTGGGGGGACACGGCATTGAGAGGAGAGGGGGGGGGGACCCGGCGTTGAGAGGAGAGGGGGGGGGGGGACCTGGCGTTGAGAGGAGAAGGGGGGGGTTGCGGCGTTGTGTTGAGAGGAGAGAGAGGAGGGGGGGGGGTTGCGGCGTTGAGTTGAGAGGAGAGGAGAGGAGGGGGGGGTTGCGGCGTTGAGTTGAGAGGAGAGGAGAGAGGAGAGAGGGGGGGTTGCGGCGTTGAGAGGAGGGGGGAGAGAGGGGGGGGTACCTGCGTTGAGAGGAGAGGGGGGGTACCGGCGTTGAGAGAGAGGGGGGCGGCGTTGGATGGGGTAGGGGTGGTGGGGGGGTAGGGGTGGTGAGGGGGGTAGGGGCTTTGGAGGGGGTAGGGGCGTTGGAGGGGGGGGTGGTGAGGGGGGTGGGGTAGGGGGCGCGGCGTGCAGAAGGGGGGCGACGTGCATTGGCCCTGGGCATCCGTCGCCCCCCTGCACGCCGCTGCCCCCTACCCAACCCCCCTCACCACTCCTACCCCCTCCAACGCTCCTACCCCTCACAACCCCTACCCCCTCCCCACCGTCCCTACCCCCTCCCCACCACCCCTACCCCCCTCCCCCACCACCTACCCCCCTCCAAAGCCGCCCCCCCCTCTCTCTCAACGCCGGTACCCCCCCTCACCTCTCAACGCAGGCACCCCCCCTCTCCTCCCTCTCAACTCAAAGCCGCAACCCCCCCAAACGCCGCAACCCCCCCAAAGCCGAACCCCCCCAAACGCCGCAACCCCCCCCAAACGCCGCAACCCCCCAAAACGCCGCAACCCCCCCCAAACGCCGCAACCCCCCCCAAACGCCGCAACCCCCCCAAACGCCGCAAACCCCCCCAAACGCCGCACCCCCCAAACGCCGCAACCCCCCCAAACGCCGCAAACCCCCCAAACGCCGCAACCCCCCCCAAACGCCGCAACACCCCCAAACGCCAACAACCCCCCCCAAACGCCGCAACCCCCCCCCCAAACGCCGCAACCCCCCCACCCAAACGCCGCAACCCCCCCCAAACGCCGCAACCCCCCCCAAACGCCGCAACCCCCCCCATACACCGCAACCCCCCCCCCCCCAATCCACCCCTCTCCAACGCCGCTACCCCCGCACTCGCCCTCGGTCACTGAACGGCGTCATCCATCATCGATGGTTGACGCCGTTTTAAAGCTACTGCGTTTTCCGTCGACGTGACCCGTGGCCACGTCGGCGGGACTTCGGCCCATCCGGGCCGGAGATTTGTTTAAAGTAAAAAATCAATGACATCCCGCCGGCGCCAGCTGTTTTTTCAGAGGCTGCCGGCGGGATTTGCACAACGCCGGTTTTTGGTCGCTCGGAGAATAAAAAACCCGGCGGGAGCGGGAATAACGCCGCAGCCGGCCGATTCTCCAACCCTGCGTGGGGTCGGAGAATTTCGCCCCTGAAATGAAAACAGAAAATGTTGGATAAACCCATCAGGTCGGGCAGCATCAGTGGAGGGAGAAACTGAGTTAACATTTCGAGCTTGTATGACTCGTCTACACAACAGAAAAGGGATTGAAATTAGATTAATGGTCTAGTTGGTAAGGGGGCAGAGGAGATGGGGCAGAATAAAAGGTTTGGGATAGGTGGGAGCTAAGGAGAGAGTGATTAAAAAATATCATGGACACAAGACCAAGGGAGTGTTGATGATAGCATTAAGGACTGGGGAAACGTTAATAGCGGCAGAAAAGGAAGAATGTGTCGATAGGATGTTGGCTGAAGGATAAATATCAGTCAGGACATCACAGAGAATTGCCCTAAATATAGAATTTACAGTGCAGAAAGAGGCCATTTGGCCATCAAGTCTGCACCGGCCCTTGGAAAGAACACCTCCACCCTATCCCCGTAACCCAATAACCCCACCTAACCTTTTTAGACACAAAGGGCAATTTAGCATGGCCAATCCACCTAACCGGCACATCTTTGGACTGTGGGAGGAAACCGGAGCACCCAGAGGAAACCCACGCAGACACAGGGAGAACGTGCAGCACGGTAGCACAAGTGGATAGCACTGTGGCTTCACAGCGCCAGGGTCCCAGGTTCGATTCCCCGCTGGGTCACTGTCTGTGCGGAGTCTGCACGTTCTCCCCGTGTGTGCGTGGGTTTCCTCCGGGTGCTGCAGTTTCCTCCCACAGTCCAAAGACGTGCAGGTTAGGTGGATTGGCCATGCTAAATTGCCCCCAGTGTCCAAAAAGTGCAGATGGGGATATTGGGTTACGGGGATAAGGAGAAAGTGAGGGCTTAAGTGCGTCGGTGCAGACTCAATGGGCCAAATGTCCTCCTTCTGCACTGTCTGTTCTATGTTCTAATGTGCAGACTCCACACAGACAGTGACCCAAGCCGGGGATTGAACCTGGGGCCCTGGAGCTGTGAAGCAACTGTGCTAACCACTGTGCTAACCACTGTGCTACCATGCTGCCCTGCTCATTCTCGAAATAGTGCCATGGGATCTTTTACGACCAGCTGAGAGGAGAGACAGGACATTCATTTAATGCCTGACCAGCGACCACTGACTCATTCCTGATATCTAAGCTTCAGAATTAGAAAGGAAAAGACATGTTTGAAGCTCTTTCTATATGCCTGCCTTCTCTCTGGCTGCTCGCGGTTAGTGATTCTCTTTAGTTCCACTTATTGCAACATTTTCTAATACAATGCAGCCCTTTTTAACTGCTCGTGCTTAAAGAAACACAGGTTGGGTGTGGGTACAGGCGGGCGTCAGACAGCAGCATTCTGTGCCAGTTAGTAAACTTTCCCATCTGGACAAGAGTTAGCAAATGATTTGGGTTTTTTTGTGTGTGCCTGTGAGGGATCAACAAGGGAAAACAAAATAACAGCCTTGTGTAAACAATGAGAAGTCAGTGTGGAGGGAGTTACAGGCTGGATGGAGTTTGAAGTGTCATTTGGGATGTTTAGTGGTTTATTTGAGAACACACAACCACAACAGTTGTTTGGCCAATTAACAAATTTTATTACAAAGCCAGGAACTATTTATCTCCCAATAAACGTGTAGTTAAGATCACGCAGAATTCTCGACAAGTTGTAATTCCTGCTTTGGAGTGGGTCCGATTCTAGTTTTCTCTCTTACCTCTGGCACTAACTCCTCTGTAAACAGTGGTAATCGTTCACTGCGATGACGACAAGAATAACAGGCCTGCGTGACCATTTGATTGTGTACAATAGTCAGAACAGTTAAGCCAAGAGGTATAGGGCCACAAAAGATGCTGCACGACTCCATCCCTCTGCCTTCTGTAAGTTAATTGACAGGATATGGGCATCGCTGGTGAGGCCAGCAATTGTTGCCCATCCCTGATTGCCCCCTTGAGAAGGTGGTGGGATGCCCTCTTGAACAGCTGCGGTCCAATTGGGAATTGCTCGCAGCGGTTTTGATACAACCAGTCCGCCACCAGAGGGCAATCCAGAGTCAATCTCAGGCACGAGGATGGGTCATGGTCACGCGACAGAACTAGCAACCCAGGGAATGTTAGTTCAAATCCTACCGTGCAGCACATCACTTAATGGAGCACGGAAAAGTTTTGGGAGGGAATTCCAGAACTTAGAGCCCAGTTAGCTGAACGCAGCAAAACCAACGGCGGGGCAATGGAAATTGCAGGATGTAAAAGAGGACCAGATTAGTGCAGAGATGGTTGAGAGTTGTGGGACAAGAGATTAGAATAATCTTTATTAGTGTCATAAGCAGGCTTACATTAACACTGCAATGAAGTTACTGTGAAAATCCCCAGTCGCCACATTCCGGCGCCTGTTCGGGTACACAGAGGGAGAATTCAGAATGTCCAATTCACCCAATAGCATGTCATCTTTGGACTGTGGGAGGAAACTGGGGCACCCGGAGGGAACCCACGCAGACACAGGGAGAACGTGCAGACTCCACACAGACAGTGACCCAAGCCGGGAATCGATCCTGGGACCCTGGCGTTGTGAAGCAACAGTGCTAACCACTGTCTACCATGCCTCCTCATAAAGGCACCAAATGGGGAACCGGGGGAGGGGGGGCGGGGGGGGGGGGGGGGGGAGGGGCGTGTGTCCACGTAGAGGGATTTGAAAACAAAGATTCCAATTTTAAAATTTGTTCTGGTATGGGAACCTTAAAAGCAAGGTGTTGTCAGATTGGGAACCAGAGCCAGTCAGTGAGTACGGGGGAGGGGGATGGATTGCCAAGACTTGATTCTTGTCTCTTAATGGCCACATGCTGTCGGAACCAGGATGAATATTTGAATCTTTAATTTCAACGTGCCGGGGAAAACATGAACTGCTGTCAATAAAGGAATCTGTCATGTTTCATTAAAACAGCCAGAACAAGTCTCATTATCTCCAGCTAGGACAGGTGGTAATGGCAACACCTGGCTCGCGCTTTGCCCTTCTCCAGTACAACAAAACAATAATCAAGTTGACACAAAGCAGTGTTTGCCTGAATCATTTGTAAAACTCCTGCTAACCACAGGTCCCAGTGCCCTCCACACGTTAGAGTATCCTGAGAACAAAAGGGAAAAGCTGCGAGTGTGTGATCAGAGCGGGAGGCACTTTATGTGGGTGGAGGTGTTTGAATCAGAACGTGTTCCGGTTAATACGTTGTGTCAGCTGCAATGAGATTCCCAACAAACCGCACATCAGCTGCCCGCTCAGATGTGGTATTCAGACTGAATCTTTCATTTTGAATCAATCCTCTCCACTCTCGACACAGTCAACCCAGCTGTGCAGTCTGGACGAAGGCAAGAAATAGGGCAGGAAATGAATGGAGATTGGATTGGATTTGTTTATTGTCACGTGTACCGAGGTACAGTGAAAAATATTTTTCCACGAGCAGCTCAAACAGATCATTAAGTACATGAAAAGAAAAGGACATAAAAGAAAATACATAATAGGGCAACACAAGGTATACAATGTAACTACATAAGCATTAGCATCGGATGAAGCATACAGGGTGTAGTGTTAATGGGGTCAGTCAATAAGAGGATCGTTTAGGAGTCTGGTGACAGCGGGGAAGAAGCTGTTTTTGAGTCTGTTCATATGTGTTCTCAGACTTTTGTATCTCCTGCCCGATGGAAGAAGTTGGAAGAGTGAGTTAGCCGGGTGGGAGGGATCCTTGATTATGCTGCCCGCTTTCCCCAGGCAGCAGGAGGTGTAGATGGAGTCAATGGATGGGAGGCAGGTTGGTGTGATGGACTGGGCGGTGTTGACGACTCTCTGAAGTCTCTTGCGGTCCTGAGCTGAGAAGTTGCCATACCAGGCTGTGATGCAGCCCAATAGGATGCTTTCTATAGTGCATCTGTAAACGTTGGTATGAATTAATGTGGACATGCCGACTTTCCTTAGTTTCCTGAGGACGTATAGAGGCGCTGTTGTGCTTTCTTGGTGGTAGCGTCGATGTGGGTGGACAAGGATTTTTGGAGATGTGTACCCCTAGGAATTTGAAGCTGCTAACCATCTCCACCTCGGCCCCGCTGATGCTGACAGGGGTGTGTACAGTACTTTGCTTCCTGAAGTCAATGACCAGGTGTTGTATACTGAGAGAGTGCTGCACTGTCGGAGGTGCTGACTCTCGTTTGAAGCGTTGAACCAAAGGCCTGTCTGCCACCCCAGGTTGATGTAAAGGATCCCATGGCCACAATTCCTCAGAAGAGCAGAGGAATTCTCCTCAGTGCCCTAGCCAACATTTATTCGACAATCAGCATCACTAAATAAACAGATGATCTGTTCATTACCATGTTGCTGTTTGTGGGATCTTGCTGTGTGCAAATTAGCTGCCATGTTTCCTACATTGCAACAGTGACTGCACTATTCACAAAGGCAGCATGGTGGCACAGTGGGTTAGCACTGCTGCGTCACAGCGCCAAGGACCCGGGTTCAATTCTGTCCTCGGGTCACTGTCTGTGCGGAGCCTGCACTTTCTCCCTGTGTCTGCGTGGGATTCCTCCGGGTGCTTCAGTTTCCTCCCACAGTCCAAAGATGTGCGGGTTAGGTGGATTGGCCATGCTAAATTGCCCCCTAGTGTCCAGAGGTTAGATGGAGATAGGACGGGGGAGTGGGGTTAGTTTGGGTGCTCTTTCGAAGGGTTGGAGCAAACTTGATGGGCCGAATGGCCCCCTTCTGTACTGTAGGGATACTATGGTTATAAAAGGTGTATCATTGGCTGCAAAACACGTTGGGATGTCTTGAGGTTGTGAAAGGTGTCATATCAATGCAAATCTTTTGTTCTCTTCGATATAATCGAAAATAAAGTGCAAGGAAGAGATGTACGATGAGCGAAGTACTTTGAGCTGGCTACGGTTTCATAGATTATCATAGAATTTACAGTGCAGAAGGAGGCCATTCGGCCCATTGATTCTGCACCAGCTCTTGGAAAGAGCACCCTACCCAAGCCCACACCCAACTTCATCCTAACCTAAGGGTAATTTAGCGCGGCCAATCCATCTAACAGCACATCTTTCGACTGTGGGAGGAAACCGGAGCACCCGGAGGAAACCCACGCAGACACGGGGAGAACGTGCAGACTCCGCACAGACAGTGACCCAAGCCGGGAATCGAACCTGGGACCCTGGAGCCGTGAAGCAACAGTGATTAGAGCTAATTGCTAACACATCCGCTTTATCAAACAGCGCACTGTCTACAAAAAGATGTTGACGCACAATTCATTTTCAGAGAAATTCCACACTGGTTACTGATTACGACAAAAACAAACCGGACAAACCGACAACAATAACATTGAAATCAAGGAAATTAAGTAAATTCAATATGAAAGTTTTGGGTCAAATCAGAATTGAGAAAGGGCAGGAGTTTCTACGGAGGACAGAAGCTGCCACTTAGGAGAAGAGAGCGAGCACAATCACCAAACATGAAAAGAACAGAGGTCAGCTTCTTGGGAAGACAAAGATCGTAAAGGACGAACGGACATTTATTGTCAAAGGAAGGATCATTGGGGAGTGGAACTTCTCAAACTGCCGCCTTTGAAGTGGAGAAAGGGGAGGTACCAATCATCACAGCAGAGGTGAAACAGGACAAGGTTAAAGCAGAAAGGTGAAGGGGAGGAATGAGGAGATTGAGTGGTTTTAGATGTCAGTCTTCAGGCATGACTGAAAGGAATGAGGAACTTTCTAGCAAGCGTGAACTTTTGCCGTACTGTCATTTTGAAAATAAATTGATATATTTTCAGGGAGAGTGCAGAGTTTGTTGTACACACGGGATCTAAACTACAGCTAGTTAAAGTTCAGAAATCTAGCTGGGGATTTTACACGTATCAGAATGCAAGGTTAATCCTGTCAGACACACACACAAACTAACTGAGCTAGCGATACAGGACACAGCAGGGGGAGTAAATTAACGTTGACATTTCACAGCGAGGGTCAGTACAATCGCTGCACCGACAGAAACGTGTACCCGGGGACTCCACAAAATAAGCCTAATTTTCTTATTGTACAGGGGGAGGAGTAGGACTTACAAGCATCTTTTGCTTAGGAGGCAATGGGAATGAAAAACTGGCAACCTCTCATCCTCTGTAGCTAATCATTCAGTAAATAAGAGGCCAGCATGGTGACACAGTGGTTAGCACTGCTGCCTCACGGTGCCGAGGTCCCAGGTTCGATTCCGGCCCGTGTGGAGTTTGCACATTCTCCCCGTGTCTGCGTGGGTTTCGCCCCCACAACCCAAAGATGTGCAGGGTAGGTGGATTGGCCACGCTAAATTGTCCCTTATTAATAAAAAGTTCACAGTATTTACAGTGCAGAAGGAGGTCATTCGGCCAATCGCGTCGGCCCTTGGAAAGAGCACCCTCCCCAAGCCCACATCTCTACCGTAACTCAACCTAACCTTTTTTTTTGAACACCAAAGGCAATTTAGCATGTTATGGCATGTTAACGGCAATGTTATGGAGGTGGAGGGTGGAGGCAAACATTATTTGCGATGGCAATGACTACGTGGTGGAAGGGCTTCACTGAGGTAAATATTTTTAAAAATAAACTTAGAGTGCCCAATTATTTTTATTTTCCTAAGTAAGGGTAATTTGGCATGCACCCTCCCTGCACGTCTTCGGGTTGTGGGGGTGAAACCCACGCAGACACGGGGAGAATGTGCAAACTCCACACGGACAGTGACGCAGAGCCGGGATTCGAACCCGGGTCCTCAGCGCTGTAGGCGTCAGTGCTAAACACTGTGCCACCGTGCCACCCACTTCTCTGAGGTAAATATGGTGCCAAGGTTGCAAACAGAGCTTTTCAGTCTCAGTTGTCAGGGAGACAGACGGATGGAGTCAGTGATTTTTTAAAAAATTGTTTTTTTAAAAATTTAGAGTACCCAATTATTTTTTCCAATTAAGGGGCAATTTTAGCGTGGCCAATCCACCTACCCTGCACATCTTTTGGGCTGTGGGGGTGAAACCCACGCAAACACGGGGAGAATGTGCAAACTCCACACGGACAGTGACCCAGGGCCGGGATTCGAACCTGGGAACTCGGTGCTGCAGGCAGCAATGCTAACCACTGCGCCACCGTGCTGCCCTGGATGGAAGTCAGTGATGAGGGGATGGAGTTTCCGACAAGATCGAAAAACAATGGCTTAATTGGAGGAAATGCAACGATGGCCAGGCAATCTGCCTTTAGTGATTTTGTTTTGTCAACTGTGTACGTTTCCTTGGCCGCAGAAAAATACCTTTCACTGTACTTCGGTACATGTGACAGTCAATTGATCAATCAATCAATCAATGTTGATTGAAGGATAAGTATTGGCCAGCTCACCAGAGATAACTTCTGCAAACAGTGACAATGGACCTTGTATATTTGCCTGAAAGGGGTTTAATGTCGCCCTCAAAAGATGTCATCTCTGAGAGAGCAGCTTTCCCTCAGGACTGCATGGGGTGTGTCAGCCTGGACTGTGCGCTCGGAAGTCTGGAGTGAGGCTTCAAGCTTCTGACTGTGAGACACGAGGGCCACTCACTGAGCGACTAGTGAAAAACGAGGGAGAAAGGGATCCCGTTATTTATTAAGGCCTTTTCTAAAATCTGTGGAGATGGAGATTAGTCCAATCTTAAATCATCAAAAAGCAAATATTGATGCTGAGAGTGTCTAATGCTCCAGTAACCGAGCGCATCGTCTAATAGTGGTGGAATATTTCCCAGGAAGGAAGATTTATTGCTTTCTCTCCTTCATAGTCCTGGACTGTAGCGCTCAATATTGACTCTGCAACTGTTTGCATTGTATTTACTGTAGTTGTTAATCACCTGGCTCTAAGTAACAGGCAGAACGTGGGAAATACAAGGAAAGGATAGATTACTGACCCAATAACTATTCATATCAGTAAATTAGACTTCGTCACTTAATAAATCATTTATCCATTGCTCGCGTGACTATCGATCAGTTTGGGATTGGAAATAAACCAGTGCTTTAATTCCAACAGATATTCCAAACCCACACCTCTCCCTGTGATCGGAAGGTAGAGAGATGGTCAAGCATCAAGCTTCGAACTGTCAGCTTTCCCAGAATAGGCAGCTCCTCTCCTGGGTAAGGTCTGAGGTGCAGGAGTCATTCATTGCAAAGGCGTAGATAAATACAATTGTTTGCTGTTCTATTACATTTTATTAAGATCGATGTATAGTCCAGTCCTCCTTTGTTCTGTAATAACATCCCTCATGTTTCAGACTTTGCCTCTTCTCAGATATTTCCTTTCTTTTGCCCATTTTTCTTACCCTTCCTTCCTAACCTCTCTGAAAATCTTACCGGCTTTGGCCAGACCCATCACCCTCCTGTACTTTAACCCAGGAGCCTCGGGGTCTTGTTGACTACAGAGGCATCACAGCTGGTCACAGCCACCCCTCATCCTCTACCCAAACGCACCCCTGAGGCGGAAAGGGTTCACCAGGAATATTAAAGAGATTCATAAAGGGATCAGAAAGGATGATTAACGAGAGGGAAACTTCTGCAGCAGGAATATTCTCACCTTGATAATGAAAAATCTGCTCTTCAAAGGATGAAGATTCTTTATCTTTTCACATTGCTGACTTTTAACTGGAATGGAACTATTTGAGACGCATGTCACATGTTTGATTTCAATGGCTGGCTGGTCTCCAATGGCATCACACTTGGGGGGAGTCATGAATAAAAGTGTGACTTTGGGTGCACCAAATTATAGAGAGATGAACAGAGCCAGACTGGGGAAGGGCCAAGGAGAAGAGAAGAAAGGGGGGAGTGGAAAAAAAAGAGGGCAGGAGAAGATAAGAGAGGAGAGGAGCAGGATGGAGGATAGCGATGCAGAGGGAGGGATGGGGGTCGGGAGGGGTTGAAGGGTGAAAGGGTGATGCTATCCCAACATGCAATTGAAAGATCACCATTAATGTTGCAGAAGAAACCTTGGAAGATGCCGATACCTTGTATCACCTTTGGTCAAGTGTCTCCTTTGGAGAGTGAGGGAAAGGCTCAAGGATTCCTCGGCCACTTTGTGTTTCCCACCAAGGCTGGTTTCCGAGAAATTTGGGAGTAGATTTATCTCCTTGCCTCCTCAACTGTGCAGAATACCATAGGAACAAATCAGCTTTAAAATGGGTTTCTTTTAGGGCTGCACGGTGGCGTAGTGGTTAGCACTGCTGCTTCATGGTGTCGAGGACCCGGGTTTGATCCCAGCCTCGGGTCACTGTCCGTGTGGAGTTTGCACATTCCCCCCGTGTCTGCGTGGGTCTCACCCCCACAACCCAAAGATCCGCAGGGTAGGTGGATTGGCCACGCTAAATTGCCCCTTAATTGGAAAAAAAGAATTGGGTACTCTTTAAATTTAAAAAATAAATAAAATGTATTTTTTTTAAAACGATCAATCTGGGGTTCCATCAGTTTTGAAGTTTACTTGAGGTTCCTCAAGGTATAGTTCCTGTACATATGTGGTCAACCTCTGTCCCTTACACCGGGTTCTTGGACTCACAGGCCAAGCACCAGTCTTCTGCATCAGGAATATACAAGTTGTGTAGCATCGCTGTACCACAAAAACACCACAAATCTAATAACACAACACGGGAGTGAGACATCAACCCCTTGGCTCCGGGAGTGAGGATCTGTAACTTGCCCAGGCAACCACAGAGTTAATGTTTCGTCTGCACAAAAATCATTTCTTTTTAATGGCAAACTGAGCTCGGTTTCTCCATAAAAATCCACGAAAAGACAACATGTGCCAAAACAAGATATGTGGGACTAAGACTTCTGACAAAATATACAATCAGACTATCCAAACATATTTCAACTCCCTGAGTGTCAATGGTGTCTGATAGGGAGTCCTGCACAATCAAATGGTTCATTGAAAGTGATGGGCTTCTGTATAAAATCTCCGCAGTGGGTAGCTGTGAGGATTCGGCCATGGCCACGCTAACAGGCCACGTCTTACCTTCCATCTGACCTTTGTGCACTTTTGAAACACAGCGGCCGTGTGGAGGCTGTCCCCCCCCACTTTTGTTTCGCTTTTCCCGGCATTTTCCTTTTTATGGGATAATAATAGGCTGCACCGCAGTGAGAACTAGCAAGTAAAACAAACATGCTTTGCCTTCTATTGAAGAATTTGAGACTTGAAAATAGTTGTGGGACCAAGTCAAAGCTTTCGTTGGAACTATCACCTCATTCAGGGCACATGGGGCTGATGCTTGCTTCAATAAAAGGGCAGTGTTAACGATGCGTGCTGTTATTAACGCACAAATCAAGCAGCAAGCTCAGAGAATGGCCAAGTACGCTATGAATCCCCAGAACTTGTTGGTTGATTTACTTCACACTTGAACCGCCCTCAACCTCCATGCGATTTTTCAAAACTTGCTGCCGTTACACATTAATTGTCATAAATGTAGCACAGAACACTAACGCCAATGATTTAATCTTTTAACTACACGATAATTCAACCTCTCTGGCCCATAAAGAGAACAATTGAAACTGTTCAATCTCATTCCTGCAGGTGGTATGTTCTTCCGAGGGAAATCTCTAACTCTGTATTTTAAATTTTTTAATTTATTTTACTTCCTAGAACATAGAACATTACAATACAGTCCAGGCCCTTCGGCCCTCGATGTTGCGCCGACCTGTGAAACCACTCTAAAGCCCATCTACACTATTCCCTTATCATCCATATGTTTATCCAATGACCATTTAAATGCCCTTAGTGTTGGCGAGTCCATTACTGTTGCAGGTAGGGCATTCCACGCCCTTACTACTCTCTGAGTAAAGAACCTATCTCTGACATCTGTCCCATATCTATCTCCCCTCAATTTAAAGCTATGTCCCCTCGTGCTAGACATCACCATCCGAGGAAAAAGGCTCTCACTGTCCACCCTATCTAATCCTCTGATCATCTTGTATGCCTCAATTAAGTCACCTCTTAACCTTCTTCTCTCTAACGAAAACAGCCTCAAGTCCCTCAGCCTTTCCTCATAAGATCTTCCCTCCATACCCGGCAACATCCTGGTAAATCTCCTCTGCACCCTTTCCAATGCTTCCACATCCTTCCTATAATGCGGCGACCAGAATTGCCCGCAATACTCCAAATTCGGCCGTACCAGAGTTTTGTACAGCTCTTTTTTGTGTCTTAATCCAAACTTTCTTTCCCGCTCTTTATTTCTTTTTCTGTCCCTGATTCAACTCTAACTCACTGATTTCCTTCTCCACCCTTCCTCTGTTTCTTTCTCCATTCTTAAACCTCATTGGTTAAGGAGACAGAACGTCGGCCCCGTAGTTCACTGAGGTCCCAGATGCCTCAGCGCTCCCCGTTGCATCGTCATCAGCTCAAACTCCCAGAGAATTACAGGACAAAAGTCTTTGAGCTGCAAGTTAACCTGGAAATCCATCAACCTGGATGTTTCCTGTCATTGATGTCAGGGATGTAGAAACAGGAGGAGCACAGCGGTTAGCACTGCCGCTTCACAACTCTAGGGGCCCAGGTTCGATTCCCGGCTTGGGTCACTGTCTATGCGGAGTCTGCACGTTCTCCCCGTGTCTGCGTGGGTTTCCTCCGGGTGCTCCGGTTTCCTCCCACAAGTCCCGAAAGACGTGCTGTTAGGTGAATTGGACATTCTGAATTCTCTCTCTTTTTTCATATTAATTTACAGTACCCAATTTGTTTTTTCCAATTAAGGGGCAATTTAGTGTGGCCAATCCACCTCGCCTCCAAATCTTTGGGTTGTGGGGATGAAACCCACGCAAACATGGGGAGAATGTGGGACCTCGGTGCCGTGAGACTGCAGTGTTAACCTACTATGCCACCGTGATTCCCCGAATTCTCCCTCTGTGTAGCCGAACAAGTGCCTTGTTGTGGCGACTAGGGGCTTTTCACAGTAACTTCATTGCAGTGTTAATGTAAGCCTACTTGTGACAATAAAGATTATTATTATAGGATTCAGTCTCCCTACCCCACACTCCCCCCAACAAACCCTGTTACCCCGTCCAGTGAGATCATGGAAATGTTGTCCCGGTCTTGCTGCATGCAAACACAGACTGCTTAAGTACTGAACATGTTTCAGCCTTTGCTAAAACTCGAAGAAATGATCAGTAGAAAGATCAAAACTATTATTCCAGCAACATCAAGCAGCAGTTCCTGCCCCTTTACAAACTCCATCTGACTGATCACAGCATCCTAACTTGGGAACTATATCGCTGTTCCTTCTCTGCGGCTGGGTCAAATTCCTGGAGCTCCCGAAAGTCCAGTGGGTGTAACTACACCACACGGACTGCAGCGGTCCCCCCCCCCCCCCCTCCCCCCCCCCAGCTTCTCAAGGGTGGGGGCTAACTCCAGATGCTGGCCTTAGAACAATGCCCACATCCCACAAACGAATAGAGAAAGCATTGTCAATGTGGGAGCTGCTGCGTTTGTTTGAACCATTGAACCTAATCCTTGAAACCTAATTTGGGAATGATTTCTCCATAAACGTGATGTGGAAAATCAGACAGGGGCCCATCTCCTTTGCATTCACCACAGGATTAATGCTTTAATTAATCCCTCCAAGTCCTTGGGTAGCAAAGACCTTTTGATGGACAGTTAAACAAACCGAGAGTTTGAGCTCCGAGGGCCATTTCCTCAGCAGCTGCCATGTTGAGTTTGGTTCCAGAATTTGAACGGAGATGCCAGCAATCCTTGAACGCAACAAAAGCGAGATTATTGAGCAGCGCCAAAATCATGATGTCCACCGATAAAGTTTCCACAACAAATATAAGGCAGTGTCAAAGTAGACAAACTGAAAGACCTTCCCACAACATTCCATACAGCCAATGCAGTACCTTTGAGAAGTAGTCACTGTTGTAATGTGGGACAATTAAGCTGTGCACAGCAAGATCCCACAAAGAGCAATATGATAACAACCAGATCATTTGTTCTAATGCTGGTTGAATATTGGCCAGAGTACTGGGGATAACCCTCCTGCTCTTTTTCAAAAAAGGTGCCATGGGGTTGGCTATACCCACTCATTCGGAGGACAGCGCCTCTGACAGTTCCGCACTCCCTCAGGACTGCACTGCACGTTTCAGCCTCGATGTTGTGCCCTGGGCTCCAAATTAGGGCTTGAACACCCTCCGACCCTGAGATGGGGGTACCACTCACTGAGGAAAGACTGGCACGTTGTGAATGTGGCAATGTGATTCTGGGTTCCTATGTGAAAGCGAGGTAAAAACCTTGGGGTAGATTCTCCATTTCCCGATGGAGGTATCGGGGTTCCTGGTCGCGCAGAAAATGGGGCATTGAAGGGAAAACGGGTTTGGCGCTGTTGCGATGCTCCAATTCCCATCCAGTGGCCTCAGCGCGCCTCCCGCCCCGCACCAATGAGAGGGCGCAAATTGTGCTGGAAGCCCGATTCACCACCCCCATAGAAGGAAATCCTCCGGGTGGGCTTTGGTCCCCGTTTGCCCAAGCGTGACTCTGGTGTGGTGGCACCCAGGGTGGGTCAAGGGGGTCAGTGCATAACTGATGTGAAGGACCCCTCCCCCACACAACACAAATCCGGCCCTCCCCACCAGATACATAGGGGCCTCGTCCCCCCCACCACGGAAATAATGCGTCACCCCTCCACTGCACACACGCATGAAATGCAAATCGTCCATCACAGCACAAAGCACTTAGCTGTTTTTGCTGTGGTGAGGAGCTGTCAATCATAGCAGGCGTGCTTATAAACATTGTGGTTGGCATCAAAGCAGGGTACTTGAGATGCATTCAAGTATGAAGGGAAAGATAGATAAACAATCCTCCAAGCACCTGTCCCTGCAGTAACAAAACTGTCAATCATTAGCTAATGCAATGTATTGCTGTGTGAAATTGAGTGGAAGATTTTTATTTCAAAGACTGTCAAAGGAATTGAGGCCGTTTCAAAGAAGCCTCTGACACTTGTAACAACC